>NW_007730193.1:105003-122397 GCF_000696425.1 Galeopterus variegatus
TGGCGACGCCGCCCCCCGCACAGCTGGATCCGGGAGACGCGGCCGGCAAGAGGAAGAGATGAGGGGCCGCCGGGGCCGCCGGACGCCCACCGCCCGCCCGCCCGCCCCATGTCACCGCCTTTTACCTCAGGAGCCAGGGACAGGCAGCAATACTTTGTCCACACCTGGGAGTCGTGCGGCCGCCCGCGAGGCCGCTGAGGCGGGATGGAGTCGGGTCTGCGTCAGCCAAGGCCCAGCGTGGCCCTTGCAGAGCATATACGTGTATATATATGCAGATATAGAGACAGACATATATATATATATTTATTTTTTTTACCGACAGCTTATGACTTCCAGAAAGTGCTAGAGTTGGGGAATGCGGGCCAGGGCCTGCTCAGGGGTTCTGTCTGAGGCTGAGGACCCTGGCCGGACCCACCCCTGGGCAGGTGGTCCTGCCGGGGGCATGGGCAGCCGTGGTTTTCGGTGTCTCCCCCTGGGTTGAGAGTAGCCTGGGGAGGACTCTCAGGCTCCTGAGGGCCCCGAGGCCCAGGACACAGGCCCAGAAGAAGAGGTGCAGTTCAGGGTGCGCTTTTTTCCTCTAAAGAAGAAATGCTGCTAAGATCCCGCAACTTCCCCACGCATCGGGGTGTCTGTCTTGTCATTCCTGACCATCTAGTTGTGAAGTCTCTTGTACACACCCCAGAGCACTCAGACTCTCCTAGTCAACTGGTTAGATGTCTGTCTTTAGAAAAATCAGGGGTGAGTAGTTGTACTTTCTTAGGGGAGGGGGTGGGGGTGGAGGGCAGCACCAACGCTGGGCAGGGGTCTCCGGCCCCAGGTGAAGTCTTGGCCTCAGTGAGCACTTCCAAAGGGTTTCTACCCCCAGGGAGGCTGAGGGAAGGAATAGAGGTGGCAGGAGATAGGAGTTCATGGGAGCTACAGTGTGCTTGCGGGGGGTCGCAGGTGCCCACCTGGTCCGCTCTGGCTTGACTGCCCCGCAGGTGCCCCTGGGCTCAGGCAGCAGTTGTGCGGTTACTTACGGCCTTCTTCCCTGGTGTGGGCTGTGAGCCTCGGCTGTTCCTGGATGTTGTGTTCCTCCTGCCCCAGGGAGGTCAGGGTAGAGCAGATCTGACAGGATTCTAAGCTGGAGTCAGGACACCTTCCTGGGCCCTGGGACCAGCCCCTACCCCACCCCCCAGCTCCTTCGGCCTCCAGTCGGGTCACCTGGAGACCCACATCCTCCGACTCCCCATCTGCCTGTCCGTGGGTCTCTGTCTCTGTCTCCTCTCACTGTCCCTAAGCTGCAGATCAGGTTCACTGGAGTAGTGCTTGCCAAATGGGTTCACGATGGGTGTTTTTTATTTGAATAGTTATGCATTTATTTCCATATTTATTAGAAAAAAAAATAATGCATTGAACCCATAGTTTATAGACATATTGCTTAGGTGAAAGCTAAGTTTTGAAAAAGTGGGTGGGTTTAAAGTCTGTTTAAAGGAGACTGGGAATATGTTGGTTGCAGTGGTCTGCAGGTATGTCAGAAATGCTACAAGCTGGGGCATCGCTGCACCTCAGCAACACCTGGGGGCCTTTGCTGAGCTCTCCTCCAAGGGCTTTGGCTGGGCCCTGCTGAGGGAGGCCTGCCTTGTCCCCGTTCCCAAACCCTGACTTTAAAGGACTTGGCTTCCAGCCAGGCTGGTGAGGGGTGCAGAGGGTGGGCCACTCAGATGGGCTCCGGGTGTCTTCCAGGCTGGACAAGGCACCCTCAGGGTCTGGGTGCTGTAGCAAGTGAAAGGTGATGAATGACCTGAGCTTTTGCTGTGTGCAAAGCCCTCCCGTTAGAGTGGAGGTGGTGAGGGGCAGGGGAGGGCTGTCACCACTACATGCGAGGAAACCGAGGCCTGGAGAGGTGTGGAGGCCAGCCCAGTCCCTCAGGGTCCTGGCAGCAAAGAAGGGAGTGCCCTGGAGAGCCAGCCCCTGAATACCTGGACCATAAAAAAGCACACCCTGCATTTCAAAGGATGGCAATACAGGGGCCCAGCCAGCCAAGCCATGGAGTTGAGCCATCTTGGTAACGGGGCCTGGCTTGGCCTCTGAGCCCCACTGATCCTCCTGTCATCACCGAGAAGTGGGCCACCCCAGCAAGAGCTGACCCAGGTCCCGGCTGGGGGTGGGGTGTGGAGGAGGGTCACTGTGTGCTCCCCTGCCTTAGTGATGCTCCTCAAGTGCCTCCAGTGGAGGAGTCGCCCATCCTCCTCCTGGGGGAAGGGGGACATGTTGGGGGAGGCCAGGCCCACCTTCAAAGCTGCCTGTCCAGAGAGCCCTGCCTCCCTTTCCATGCTGATTGTTTTATGGGGGTGGGAGGGAGGGGGAGGCGTGGACAGGCATGCTGCTGGGGGGCCATACAGAAGACCCTGCGGAGGACGGGTCAGGCTTCGACGGGACGGGATCCATCACTGGTTGGGCAGCCTCTGCTTTCCTAGACCAACCATTGTCTTGTTTAATCCACCTGGCGACCTGCACGTGTGTGCTGTTGATCTGAGCACTTTCCCGATGTTGCCAAGTCCTGAGTGGTTGGACAGGGACTACATCCCAGGCATGTCTGACATGAAGCCATCCCTCTATCCTGAACCATGTGATCCCAGAACAAGCAGACATGTTGGGGAGGGCATTCTAGGTAGAGGGACAGGCGTGAACACAGGTTTGTGGGCTGGACATGGGTGAGCTCAGAGGCAGGGAAGCTTCACCTGGGGGAGTCGTGGAAGATGGGGCAGTTTCTAGAGGGCCCCAAATCCTGACCGTAGGCACTTGGCCTTGTTTCTGTGGACAATGGGGGATGGGACCAGGGAAGCTGTGATTCACTGGCCAGGACAAGTCCAGATGGATAAGGGTTGGGCCAATGGCCCTTCCTCCTCCCCAGCCTTGAGGCCTAGGGCCGTGGCTTCAGGCCCATGCCTGTCCATCACAAAAGCACAAACTTTCCCTAACCTATATGGGCCTTGCCATGGGGAGAGTAGGGATCCAGTTGCCAGACACCCCACACTTTTTTTTGCTGGGCTCTGTAGGGTGGTGGCTGGTGGGCACCTTGGCCTCTGCACCGAGGGGTCCAAGAGCAGACGAGGTGTGGCCTACTCTGGCCGAACCCTCTTCTCCCCTGCCCTGCTTGCTCCTGCACCAGGCAGCCCCTTAAAGGAGGACAAAGTGTGCACAGTCCCAGCCTGTCTGCCCATCTTCCCCCCACGTCTCCTCCCGGAGCCTTCTGCTTTTGGGGCCACCTCCAGCCCCCTTTACTGCGTTGTGTAAGGGCTTGGGATCTTAGAAGCTGCTGTTTAACCCAGATACACATACTCTTTTTGTCTTTGTGCAATAATCAGTGTTCCTGGCAGAGCCCAGGCTGAGCTGGGGCCTGGGGAGGAGGCACAGGCCACCTCCTCCAGGGAGCCCTCGGCCTGGCCTTGCTGCTGTGACTGTAGCACTCCCAGTCGCTGTACAGTTTCTATGGTGTGAATGAACTTCCCTCCTAGTTGCTAATGGCGCTGGTACCTGCTGGCCCAGATGGCCCGGGCATAGAGAAACCAGACGGCAGCCACCACTAGTGTTGTTTTGAATAAAACCCCAGAAGCCTATTTAAGAATTTCTCCATGTGTCTCTGCTCTTCTTTCCCCAGCAGGGTGGGGGTCAAGCTGGGGCTATTCCCAGAGGAGGGGCGGCGATGAGTTCTCCTTCGTGTTCAGGCTGTCAGGCCTGGGGTGTTGGGGACCTAAAGAAAGGCCCCATGGCAAGGTCCTCTCCTGGCTGGGCCTGCAGGGCTGGGAGGAGGCAGACCTGGCTCTCAGGCTCTGGTGCCGGTGGCTAAGATGCCGGACTAGGGAGAGAGGGCCACGGGGCATAATAGTTTCACCTTTGGCACTGTTTCCTGAATTTATATTGCAGGTGTATCAGGACTCTTCTGGCTGCAAAGGACAAAAACCCAATTCAGGCTTGAAAATAAAAGAAAGAGAGAGAGAAGGGAGGAAGGGAGGGAGGAAACAAGAAAAGAAATAAGGGAATAACTTAGTGTCTCAAGTTTAAAAAAGCCCAGAGGTGGGGTTGGCTTTAGGTGTAACTGGATCAAGGGCTCCGCCTGTGTCACAGGACACAGCCTCTCTCCACCTCTTGACTCTGGGTCCTGCGTTTGCTCCTCTCCTGTCCTCGTGGCCACCAGCAGCCCCAATTCAGGCCTGTCCTCCCATCCCCAGGTGAATGGGAGCTTCTCTCCCCGGCAGTCTGGCAAAGTCCTGGGGCAGGAGCCTCAGCGTCACTCAGGGTTGACTGGGGTACCTGCCCTGGAGATGCTGTGCTCTGATTGGTCAGGCTGAGGTCAGCCACTCTGGGGTGAAGGGATGGGGCGACCTGCCTGCGTCATGGCCTGAGAGTAGGAAAAGGAGAAAATGCCCAAGGAGAAGTGTGGTGCGCCTGCTGGGCAGAGGGAAGCGTGCTGGGTGCGCCGTGAGCCCTGGGATTCCTCTCTCCTGCTAAACTCCCTGGGAAGGGCGGTTCTCATCCTTGCCCTTCAGGAGGAGGCAAAGGACCCAGAGAGGTCCAGAGACAGGTCCCCTGGCTATGGACAGGCTGGGAGAGCAGTAACAGCCAAGCTGGTGGCCTCCCTGTTCCCATTGTGTGTCCTCTCTCCCCAGGGGCAGGTGTGGCTTCCAGCATGGCCTCCTCCCTGAGGCCCTGCTCATGCTGGAGATGGAGGTGAACTGAGGCCACCCCACAGGAAGGCCTGTCCCCCCAGCCCCCTTTGACACTGCCCCCTTGTCATCCTTGGTCTGCTAGCCCCTACTTTTCCCGTTTCTGCTTTGTGATCCTCTTCCTGGTGGCTGATGCAGCTCTTGGAAATAATAGAGAAATCAGCACAGCATCTAGGCCCCTGTGCCTGGCACAGAGTGGGCAACGGGGTGCAGGAGCTGAAGCCGAGGCTGGAGATGGGAGCTCTGAGCGCCCCGCAGGACCACACAGAGCACTGGGGTTTCCTGCTCCAAGCCCGTCCCTTCTGCCTCCCGAGTACCCTCTCCTCCCCATGCCTCTGCCCACTCAGGTCTCACGGCCCTGGACAGCCCTGGACTGTTACGCCACCCCCTCCCAGCCCTCCCAGCTCCAGGGCCACTGCCCTGTTCCCACCAGGCCCGTCCGACACCTCCCTTCTCCATGGCCCTGAGATAAAGTCCTGAAAGTCCTGAGCCCTTGGCTGGTGCACCCTTGCTCCTGCCGGTCCCACCTGGAATCTTTCCCGCCTCCTCCATCTGTCCCTGCCCCCTGGTGAGCGCCCCTCCCAACCCCCCAGCTTCAAGGAGACCTTCGAGAACAAGCATGAGAGGAGTTAGTCATGCCATGGCCTCCAAGTCTGTCTCCCCCATGAAACTGGACGCTCCCTAAGAGCAGGGGCACATCTAGTTCATTTCTGTGTTCTGAAGGCCCAACTCTGGGCACGCCAGGGCAGGAGCTACACAGGTGGATGGATGGACAGACGGATGGATTGCTGGGCTGAGGGGTAGGGGCTGCAGCCTCTGCTGGCAAATGGCCACAGCACTGTCTGCCACACGACTGTCCAGCTTTGGGGTTCGATGCTCCGGGCAAAGGCGACTGTATGCAGCCTGGACCAGAGGCGGATGTCAGGACACCCACTGGACGAACTGGCCAATTGGAGAAGTCCTGGGGCTGGGGTGGGGCAGGGATCAGAGAGGAGGAGAGAAGGGTGGATGAAGACACAGGAGGGGACAAGCAATGTGCACTCCAGGCTGGACCTGGAGCCTGACCTTCTGCTGAGCAAGGCTCAGGGCCTGGTCCATCCTCCCTCCTCCGCCTGGCTGCTGGCTCCAGGCTCCTCCTGGGACAGGAGGACACAAGTGACTGGCTGCTCCCCCAGAGTCTGAGCAGGCCACCTGCCCTCCACTGTTACTCCCTCAACCGGGCGCTGGGCCAGGAAGCCGGGCCTACCTCAAGCTTCCTCCCCCTGTGGACTCCCAGGGCGGCATCCCACGGCCTCCGCAGCTCATCCCATGGGCCCTTCGAGGTGACGGTCACTCCCTCATCCTCAGAACTCTCTTCGCCCTCCCAGGGCCCTCTGTGCCTCCACTTCCCCTTGTTGTCTGCAGGACCCTTACGTCCGGTCCCCTCCCCAGCTGCCCCTGCCCAGGTTGGGTCAGCCTCACTCAGGGCCCTGAGCACTGTCTGTGTGACACTGCTGCCCCTTCGCCCTTAACTCCAGCCCCATTGCAGGACTGTCCCCGTGCCTCCCACTGACCTTTGCAGCTGGCTGCCTGTCACCTCACCCTGCTGCTTGGCAGAGGGAAGAGAGGCAGGTGCACAGGGCCCAGCTCGGCAAGAAGCCAGAGGCGTTGGGCACACCCTGGTTTCACCCCCAATAACAGGGAGGATGACGACATGAACAGCAGCAGCTACCGGGTCCTGAGCTGGCCCCGGTGCGGGGCCCACCGAGAAGAATCTGGTGTGGCCCTGCCTCCGACGTCCAGTGTGAGCTCATCAGTGGGAGATGGAGGAGTGTGCACGGGTCCCACCCACTGTGTGCAGGCCTGGCTGCAGGTGCGATGGCGCTGGGGACACCCAGACGGGTCCAGCCCTTTAGCTGAGTATCTGGGCAGCTGGTTCACTCTGTCCCAACTCTGTCTAAACCTTGGCTTTCACAGCCCTGAGCACCTGAGCCTGCCCCCAGTGTCCTGCAGGACAAGGCCCACCCGCTGGCCTCACCCATTCCTTTTCCCTGGCTAGTTCTTATGTATCCCTTTTCAGCGAGTGGCTCATATGTCACTTCCTCCGGGAAGCCTTCCTGGCCGTGCCATGGCTTGGGTGGGTGCTCCTACTTCTCCCTCTGTGTCAGCCCCTCTCCCCCAGCATTGTCTGTCTCCTGACTGAGTCCCCCACCAGCCTGCACAGACAGTGACCATGGTTCCCTCCTCCCCGCCCAGAGCCTGACGTGGTTGAGCCTCAGCAAGTGTCAGCTGCCTGGCTGTGTTTTGGAAGCAGAAGGGATTGACCACCTAACCCCTTCTCTCATTTCTCTACCTGAGGAAACAGGCCCAGAGAGGCACGTGGTGGGGCGTGGGTCACACGTGAAGCAGAGGCCAGGGGTGACCCTCAACCACACTGTCCCCCATAGCCGGGGAGCTGGTGCCCGCTCTCCCACGCAGCTGCCCGGGCCCCTGGGGAGCAGAGCCTGATTTGTTTTCCTCTCCTCTACCCGTTAATAATGGGATTAAAAGCAAGTTGCTAGCAAGGAGAGAGACTTGCTTTAAAAAAAAAATCCACGAACATTTTAAGAGAACAAAAACTTCAGCCATCAGCACTTTCTATTCAGACCTGAGTTCATGAATTTTAACCAAATAAACACAGGCATGTTAGGTATTAATATATGGATGATTATGCAAAACCACTATTATGGCTGTAACGAAAATTAGATTCTGACTTGGTGTTGGCGTTCCAGGAGGGAGGCGTCCTCCGGTTTCCAGTGCTGTGACCTCAGGTTGCCGATGCCATGGTAACGGGGCTGTTGTGGGAATCTGTGGACAGGAGGCTGGTCCTGTGGGGAGGGACGGGGGCAGGGCCAGGCGGGTTGGTGGCAGTATCTGCCTCGGGTGCGCTGGTCCTCGCCCACCGACCACCACACCGACCTGCTCTGTCCTCCCCTACCCCCCCCCACTGCCAGCCCCTCCCCCTCCACTTGGCTCGACCTTCCTCAGCCTTCAAGCCCCAGTTCAGGAGCTGTTGTCTCAAGAAACTTTCCTGCAATTCCACTGCCCCACCCGTGCTGACTCTCAGCTCCTCACTTTTATTTTTAATTAGCCATATATATTTTTTTATTGTGCTAAAATACACAAAACATAAAATTTACCATTTTTAGCTGTTTTTAAGTACACAGTTCAGTGGCATTAAGTACATTTACAGTGTAGTGCAATGATCACCACCATCTGTCTCCAGAACTTTTTCATCTTCCCAAACTGAACGTCTTCACCCGTTAAACACCAGCTCCTCGCTCTCCCTCCCCCGGACCCTGGCAACCCCCATTCGACTGTCTGACTGTATGAATTTGACTCCTTTGCATACCTCACATAAGTGGAGTCATAGAGTGTCTTTTTGTCCCTGGCTTATGTCACTTAGTATAATGTCCTCAAGGTTCATGGGTCAGAATTCCTCCCTTTTTTAGGCTGCGTCATATCCCACTGCACGGCTGTACCACACGGTGTTTATCCACCTGTCGATGGCTCCTGGGCTGTTTCCTCTTCTTCGCTATTGTGAATAGTGCTGCTGTGATCATGGTGTGCGGATCTCTGCTGGAGTCTTGGGGGCGTACACCCAGAAGTGGAATTGCCGGGTCGCACGGCCATTCCGTGTGAAATTGTTTGAGGAACCGCCGTGCTGTTTTGCACCGAGGCTGACTTTCCCCTCCCACCGCAGCTCCCCACTTTTACGTGAGGCTAGATCAGCACCTGGAAGCATCGTACATAGATTTTTGGCCTCCTGTATTTTTCTTTCCACTTCCCCTCCTTTCTTCTTAGCACACTTTTGCCTGCTTGCCTCAGGGGACATCTGTGGCTTTCACTGTGTGGTCCTTAAGACTTCCTGTTATTTCTGAAAGCCCAAAGGAGATCTTGGGGAGTTTGTGGAAAGGGAGGAGAGCGGGCTGCGGTCTGACTCCCAGGAGGAAGCCAGAGCCACCAGTCCAGCCGGGCTCACGCCCTCGGCCTGCAGGCTCAGCGGGGCAGGGATCTGCCTGCCATGCCTGGACACTGCATGAGGCCGACCTGGGTGGGAACAGCCCGAGGAAGGACTGAGTCATCAACAGAGAGCAGGGAAGTTGTGCCTGTGCCTCTCTGAGCGCAGGGCCGAGACGCCTGCTCCATGTGCTGCGTGGACATTTCCACTGCGTGGGGGACTCACCGCGCCCACCCAGCCGGGCCCTTTTCCTAATGGGGTCGGGTGAGCAGCAGGGCCCTGCCCGGGCCACACTCAGCGCCGGCTGCCCTGCTCCTGGCTCAGGCCCTGCTCCTGGAGCCAGGCTGGCCGCTCTGGGGCTGTGTATCTTCGGGGCCCCATGTGAGTCTGTCGAGGCTGAGGCTTCGGCGCTGCCATCCCCGTTCAGCCCGTTTCAGCCCATCAGCCTTCGTTTGCCTTTCTGCTTCTCAGAGATGCCATCCCAGAGTATGCCCTGCTCACTCTCCGCCTGTCTCCCCCTCTCCCTCCATCTCTATCTCTGCCCATTCCCCGACCATTTCCCCCTCACCCCCCATGTCTATAATCACAGAAAGCACACGAGTGCCAAGCCCACAGTCCTGGGAGGGACGGAGGGGCGTGCTCATCTCCAGGCGGGGACAGGGAGCGAGCAGGGCCTACACCTGACTCTGGCTCTTCCCTCCACACACTCTCACCTCCTGCATTGCAGGCAAAGGTAAGGGCACTCAGGACAAGGTTCCAGAAAGGCCATCAGCCCCTGAGTGGCCATGGCCCGGGGTCGTCCTTCTGGGCAAATCAGAGACAATGAGCTGAGCTAATGCTAAAAATAGTGAGCACCCCAAATGCAGAGCACAGAACCCCCCTCCCCAGGGCACCCCACTCTACATACTCCTCAGTGGGGTGTCCTCACAAGACACTTCTTCCTGGGAGGATGGGAGAAGCCGAGTCAGGAGCTCACGGCCTCGGGCAGCTTTGGGTCAGGGTCCAGGCCACCTGCAGCCACAGGGAGGGGCATCTTCCCACCCAGGAGGCCACATGGAGGGACGTGGGCACAGGTCTGTCACTGTCGTCACCTCCATTGAGCCAGGTGGGTGTTTGGAGGGGAGCACTAGGAGCACAGCTCCAGCTGGTGATGGGCAGCCCATGGTGGCTTAGAACCATGCTAAGTGACAGATGCCGTATGCTATGTATAGATGCCTATGCTAAGTGACAGGGAGTCCTGTGGGAGGCAGCTCCCCAGACAGCTCCCAGGACCACTGCCTCCTGGCACCTAAGCCCTTGTACAATCTCCTCCCTTGCATGTGGCTGGACCTAGGAACTTCCTTCTAGTGAACAGAGTATGGCAAAAGTGACGGGACGCCACTTCTGAGAGTGGGGGACAGGGAGATCCGGGCTTCCATCTCGCTCACCCTCTCCTCCTCTGCTCAACCTGATGGGAACCAGCTGCCATGGTGTGAGCTGCCCTAGAGAGAAGCCCATGAGACAAGGAATTGGAAGATGCTTCCCTCTGGCCAACAGTCAGCAAGGAACCAAATCGTGCCCACGACTGCTAAAGCGAGTATGGAAGCAGACCTCCCTCAGCCGAGCTCACGGTGACACTATGGCCTCGGAGAGGCCCCAGGCAGGAGAGACAGTCAGGCCACATCCTGGTTCCTGGCTCACAGAAACTGTGCAGTAATAAATGTTGTTGTTTTAAGCTGCCAAATCTGGGGTGATTTGTTACATAGCTGTAAACTGATATAAGTGCATTCTGTACTGGGCCATGAAATCATGCCCTGTATTATGTGAAATTCTAGACCAGGCCAAATTAATTAGAAATCCCCTTAGAACAGTGGTTGCCTCTTGGGAGTGGGGTGGGGCTGACTGAGAAGAGGCGTGAGAAAACTTTCTGGGATGGTGGTGAGGGATGTCCTTTATTTGGACAGGGGTTTGTGCTTCGCAGGTACATGCGTGTGTTAGAACTCAGCACGTGACTTTCAAGATTCGTGCATTTCATTATATACGGTAAATAGCAAATGCTGAAGCATTTGGGGAAAGTGTCCGTATGTCTTTAATTTACTTTGAAATGCATGAAGATATAATGTGGATGGGTGGATGGACATATGATAAAGCAAGTTTCATGAAGTGTAGATGGTGGAATTCCAGATGATTGGGCATACGGGTGTTCACTAAAAATTTTTAATTTTCACTGTGTTTGAAACTTTTATAATAAAATATTGGGAAAAAATAACTTATTTAACAAATATTGACAGAGTGCCTAATGGGGAAAAATTACAATAATGGAGCTGTGGTCTGGAGAGTAATTCTAGTCAGGGTTTATTATGTTCTAGGCATCTGACGAGGCTCTGTCACTTGGGTTACCTCATTTCATCCTCACAGCTGCCCCACAAGGAAGCAATGATGGCTCTCAATTCACAGATGGGGAAACTGAGGCATGGAGGAATCACTCAATCATTCAGCCAGGAACGGCGCACCTAGGGTTTCTCTTGGTCCAAGTGCTCAGAAGGGTTGAGCTGTGTCAACGTGGGTGCATCACATCTCCCTGTACCTCAGTTTCCCAATCTGTGAAGCAGAGATGGTCTGCATGAGGTACTGGAGGGCGTCCTCTGCGCAGGCTCTGCGCTGCAGCACTGGCGCACATTTGGTGTGGTGGCCAAGAGGCAGGGGAGGTGCTGTCCCCTCTTGGCTGCCTCTTCTCTTTGGGGTTGGCCTCTTCTGGTCTGTGGCTCAGACACCCAGTTGGGGATTTTCTCTGGGGGCCTCACCCCTTGTGGTCGTGTGACACACTCAGTAGTGATGTGGTGCAGAGACGCTACCGCTTTGCAACGTCCCCAGGCTCCAGGCTGCCTGTTCACAGGAAGGGATTAGTCCATCCACAGCCCTGCTGGAGAGGAAAGTCGCTGATGCTGAAGGATCAATGAGGCTCAGGAAACTGCTTCCCTAAGTGCACCAATCCTGTAAATATGCATTTTAACACCACGTTTCGGCCAGCTAAGAAAGGAAAGCCCACGACTCTCCCACCTCTGGGCCTTTGCCCATGTTGTTCCCGCCACTGAAGTCACTTTCTCTGAGCCCTCCTCACACCCCCAGTGGTATTAGGTGTTACATGTCCCATGTCCCCACAAGCTTCTCCAGGCAGGGACAAAGTCAGATTCACCTTTAAATCCCCTCCCCGGCTGGCAGCCGGTATGGCAGAAGGAGCTGAGGCGTGGCCGGGGAGGGACAGGAGGGCAGGGCTGGAGCAGGGACACCCGGGCTTGGTGCCCTCCCCTCAGGCCCGCCTGGGGAAGTGGAAGCTCTAGTTCCCACCTCTGTGGATGAGGAAACGGGGGCTCAGGGAGGTGAAGCGGCCCGTCCAGCCCCCACTGGTCTGGGCAGCACCAGGACTCCAGCCTTGACCGGCTGACTCTGGGGTGCGGGTTCTTTCTGGCTGGCTCCACAAGTTATAAGGAGAACGTAAGTGAAAACAAACTGTCCTTTCCTGACATCCAAACAGCGGATTCCTAGACCAACCTGTCTTTCCCACTTCTCTCTACTCCTACACATCCAGAGGCTCTACTCCAAAATGGGGTAACCAGAGGGGACGGAGCGTAAGAGGGAAGTTTTCTCGGGACTGCAGGGCAACGACCAGCGGAGCCCGCCGAGGTCAGAGGGCTGGTGTGGGCTGCGGGGTGCCGAGGCTGCGCCTGGTTCCCAGGGGCCTCCGTCCGCAGCCACGGAGTGTGATGGATGGCCGTGGGGCCCGACCCCAGCCCCCAGCTCAGGCCTCCTCTTCCCACAGGGATTTATGTCCTGTGGGGCGTGGGGTGTAGGAGGTGATGGGTTTCTGAGTGGTGCTTCGTTTCCCAAGAACCTGGCATTCTGGGTGGCCGGGGACTGAATTCTGAGCAGGCACAACCCTGTAACCCTGCATCTCCCCAGGTGGTTTGCAGCACCAGTTCTGCTGTGCCAAGTGCCAGCTCTGCTCCTCCCAGACGAACACTGCCTGGAGAGATGTCCAGGGCTGAGCCGGGTAGCCCCTGCCCCCACTGTCTCCTAGGCTTGCAGTTCCCATGGGCACCGGGTCTCGCAGACCTTTTTCTTTGGGTGGGTGGGGGTCATGTCCAGGATGGACTTGGGGTCGGGGAGCCCAACATTCCAGAACATGCCAACTTCTCAGCCTGTTGTTCAAGGCTTGTCCGTGCTGCCCTCCCTGCCTGGCTGGCCTCCCCCATCACCTCACTTTGTGCAGTGCTCAAGCTCCTGAAGACCATCCCCCTGGAGCCTTCCTGAGCCTCAGGTGGATCGGCCTCGCCCTCCTTGGGGCTCTGTTTTCCCTCTGCCCCTCTCCTCTGGGGCATGTCAGAGTTGGCATCGTGCATGCATCTGAATCCCCCGGGAGACTGTCTTAGCTTGGGCTGCCACAACATACACCACTGACTGGGTGGCCTCAGTAGCAGACATTTGATTCTCACAGCTCTGCAGTCCAGAGGTTTGGCAGATTTGGTGAGGTCCCTCTTCCTGATTTGCAGACAGCACCATCTCACTGTGTCCTTGTCCTCACATGACCTCTTCTCTGTGCCTGCAAGGGGGATGGTGGGGGGTGGAGAGAGAGAGAGCACGCACTAATCTCATTATGGGGGCCCCACTCTCATGACCTCATCTAAACCTAATCACCTCTCAAAGGCCCCTCACTTAAAACCTCACATTGAGGGCTTAGGCTTCAACATATGAATTTGGGGGGGGGGATGCAAATACTCAGTCTATAACAGAGAGTGACCATGTACTCCTGAAAGACAGGGGCTAAACTTCCGTGCACGGTGTGCTGCAGGCTTTCAAAAGACTGTGGTTTTGGGCAAGAAGGCACGTGGGAAAGTGCACTGGAGTGTCACTCAGCGTTATCCATAGAGAGAGAGAGGATTGGCTCATGTAGTTGCAGGGGTTGGCAAGTTTAAAACCCATAGGGCAGGTGGGCAGCCTGGGAACTCAGGCAGGATTTCTACATCAGTCTTGAGGCAGAATTTCTTTTTCTCTGGAAAGCCCACTTTTTGCTCGTATGACCTTCCAACTGTCTGGATGAGGCCCATGCACATTATCGAGGGTAATTTCCTTTACTTACAATCAACAAATCATAGATGGTAATTACATCCAGATTAGTGTTTCACCAAACACCTAGACACTACAGCACAGCCTGGTTGACACATAAATTAAAAGTCACCACTGGGTTCAAATCCCTCCTCCAGCTCTTGATATTGGTGGCCTGTGTACTGCACTTGTGTCTCATCAGCTGGAGGGCTAGTGACACTTTTCCTACTGGGCTGCTGAGAGAGGCAGAGGATACGTGTGTCAGGTTCCTAGCTGGGGTCCGAACGAGTGTTGTCTGGCCTGCCGTGTCACTGCAGATCCTGTCCTGGGAATACACCAACTGCAAGAAGCTGCAAGGAGGCAGCTCTCGTCACTGGGAGGACTGCTGGCCTATTGACATCATGTGTACCTGAGGACTCCAGTGCCGCCAGGCAAGGCATCATTAGGGTTGAGGAGATGAGGTTTTCTAGCACAGGGCAGGCCTCAAAGTCCTGCCAGCTCTGGGCTCCTGCCCGCCTCCAGAGTGTCCCCAGTCAGGCGAGGCTGGGATGCCCTCTAGAGTCCTGCCAGCTTCAACCTGGGGTGAGGCCTACCCGGTTCTCTGTCTTCAAGCTCTGGGCTGTGTGGTGCCTGTGCCAGGCACAGCCCCACCCAAGCCCTGAAATCTCAGGACGAATGTGCCATTGCCTGAGTGACCAAAGCCCCTGTCTTCAGACACACTGCAGCCATTGTCCTCTTGTCCTGGGGTCACCTGCGTATGTATCTGTTTCCCCAACTACCCAGGAACTCCTCAAGAGCAGGCTACATCTGAGTCATCTGGAAACATAGTTGCTCTGGCCCAGAGCTATGAGATGGCAGGAAAGAAGGGGGAATCTTTCTTGGCACCATCTTCCCATCTGCAATGCCAGTGGTAACTCTTGATTCCAGATAAACACCCTTGATGTCTCTGAGCTCTGCCAAGATTCTGTGAGTAACACTAATCTGTGGGATCATTATAAGTGAGGCTTCATTGTGGCAATATGGTGGTCTGGGCACCAGTTAAGCAACACTAGCTGCTGTAGCAGATACAGCGCTAAGTCCCAGTGATTTTTTTTCCAATGCAGGTAACATCTGAAATGGTGAGCAGCTCTCCTGTAAGCGGTGATTACGAACCCAGGTGCATCTATCTTACGGCCCCACCATGTTCACCCCGAGGCTTCTGAGGTCACTGAAGAAAGGGAAAAGCACAGAAAACTGTGTGGGAGGGTTTTATGGGCCGGGCCTGGAAATGGTGCTCACAAAGTTCACCCACGTCCCATTGGATGGCACACAGCCACGGGGCCATGCTCGGATGCAAGGGAGGCGGGGAATGAGGTCTAGCTGTGAGCCCCAAAAGAGGAGGAAATGGTGTGGTGGGCAGTGAGACCTGCTCTGCCACAGCCACCTTCGGGGGCGGACAAAACCCTTCTGCCACAAACCACCTAAAAAATGCAACGTAAGTTAAAGTTACCACCTCTTTACTTGACGCACAGCTAAGTTTGCAAGGAAGTAAGAGAAATTTCTGAGAACCGGAAATGAAGAGGGAGCTGATACCAGAACAGGAAGCAAATGCTGACCTCTGGACGCCCCAGCATTTGCCCCTAACAAGAGCTGAGGACCTCGGGTTTTAACACTGCAGGGAACAGAAGATTCTCTCTTATCTTGAGCTCACAAAAGGTTGGGACTGAGAAGTGAAACTCTCATCTCAAGCTGTGACTCTCAAAAGCTGTACCCCCAAGCCTAAGGGTGGGTGATGGAGTTTGGATGTGTTGTCCCCTCCAAAACTCATGTGGAAATTTGATCCCCAATGTGGCAGTGCTGGAAACTGATTGAGTCATGGGGGCGGATCCCTCATGAATGGATTAATGCTCTCCCTGGGGGAGAGGGGATTGATGAGTGAGTTCTCGCTCAATTAGTTCCTACGAGAGCTCGTTGCTTAAAAAGACCCTGGCACCTTCTCTTCTCTCTCTCTTGCTTCCTCTCGCCATGTGATCTGCTTGTACCCTCCATCTGCCTGCCACTTTCTGCCATGAGTAGAAGCAGCATGAGGCCCATGCCAGATGCAGCTGTCCCAGAATCATGGGACCCCCAGCCCAGGCCAGTCCCTGCTGCCCAGGGAGGCCCGGGAGCTGCTGGGCCCACATGCCCCAAGACAACCACACTGGAACAGGCAGACGCTACAGGAACCCCAGCCCAGGCCAGTCCCTGCTGCCCAGAGAGGCCTGAGAGCCACTGGGCCCAGATGCCTTGAGCCAGCCATGCTGGAACAGGCAGGCAGGCACCAAAGGGCCCCCAGCCAGGCTAGTCCCCACTGCCCAGAATTGGCAGTCCCTTCAGGATCCAGGCCAGACATCAGGGTGGAACAAGTGATTGTGATACTCCCTGCCACAATGATTAAACACCAATGGAAAGATACCAGAAATATGAAAAGTCAAGAAAGTTTATCATCACCAAAGGAAAATAATAACTTTCAAGCTGTAGATACTATAGAACAGGAAGTCCTTGAAATGACTGACAAGGAATTTTGAGAAACAATTCTAAGGAAACTAAATGAGATACAGGAAAACTCAGTTAGACAACACAATGAAATGAGAAAAAATATACAGGATCTGAAAGAAGAAATGTACAAGCCCTGAAAAAGAATGTAGGAGAGCTTATAGAGCTGAAGGATTCATTCAACAAAATGCAAAACACAACAGAGAGTCTAACCAGCAGGCCAGAACAAGCAGAAGAGAGAATTTCTGACCTTGAAGACAGGCTGTTTGAATTAATGCAGGCAGAAGAGAAAAAAGAAAAAAGTATTAAAAACATTGAAAAAAATCTAAGAGAGATAACAGACAACCTTAAGCACTCAAATATCCAAATAATGGGTATTCCAGAAGGGGAGGAAAAAGGAAATGGCATTGAAAAAATATTCAATGAAATAATAGCAGAAAACTTTCCAGGTATACGGAAAGTCACAGATTCAGGCGGCCCAAAGATCACCAAACATATTCAACCCAAAAAGGTCCTTTTCGAGACATGTTACGGTCAAACTGGCAAAACTCAAAGACAAAGAGAGAATCTTAAAAGCTGCAAGAGAGACACAGCAAGTCACCTATAAGGGAGCCCCAATCAGACTAACATCAGACTTTTCATCAGAAACCCTAAACGCCAGAAAAGAATGGGATGATATATTCAAAACTAAAGGACAAAAATTGCCAGCCAAGAATACTTTACCCAGCAAGGCTATCCTTCTGAAATGAAGGATAAATAGTATATTTCTCAGACAAACAAAAATAGCAGGAGTTCACTACCACACGACCAGCCTTACAAGAAATTCCCAAGGGAGTACTGGGTTTGATATCAGAAAAACAACCCTCATGGGCCGGCCCGGTGGCGCACTGGATAGTGCGCCGCTTGGGAAGCGCGGCAGCGCTCCCGCCCGAGGGTTCGGGTCCCACGTACAGACCGGTTCCCGCTCACTGGCTGAGCGAGGCACGGGAGCAACACCGAGGGTTGCGATCCCGTTGCCGGTCCCCGGTCCAGTACGGGGGCAACACTGAGGGTTGCGATCCGTTGCCGGACACGGAAAAAAACAAAAAAAAAAAAAAAAAAAAAAAAAAA
>NW_007730193.1:123234-126292 GCF_000696425.1 Galeopterus variegatus
TGAAACTTTCGAAACTATACAAACACATGGAAATTAAACACCATCTACTTAATGACATATGGGTCCAAAAAAAAATCAAGCAGGAAATCAAAAAATTTATTGAAACTAATGAAAATAATAATACATCATACCAAAACCTGTGGGATACTGCAAAAGCAGTATTAGGGGGGGAAATTTATTGCATTAAATGCTCATCTCAGAAGAATGGAAAGATGGCAAGTGAACAACCTAACACTTCACCTTAAAGATCTAGAAAAACAAGAACAATCCAAACCTAAAGTTAGCAGACGGAAAGAAATCATTAAGATCAGAGCAGAACTTAATGATATTGAAACCCAAAAACAATACAAAAGATCAATGAATCAAAAAGTTGGTTTTTTGAAAAGATAAATAAAATTGACAAAACATTAGCATGGCTAACAAAAAAAAGAAGAGAAAAGATTCAAATAACAATTTAGAAATGAAAAAGGTGATATTACAACTGATTCATCTGAAATACAAGGAATCATTCGNACACGGAAAAAGACAAAAGACAGAAAAAAAAAAAAAAAGAAAAACAACCCTCACTGCCATGAATACTCAAGAAAAAACAAAACCTACCAGTAAAACAAAAATGCTAATAATAAAGAGAAAAAATAGTTTATCTACCACCCCAAGAAACCAACAAACACAGAAGACAAAAAGAAAATCAGAAAGAAAGGAACAAAAGATACTTAAGACATCTAAACAAAAATCAATAAAATGCTAGGAGTAAATCAACACCTTTCAATAATAACTTTAAATGTAAAAGGATTAAGTTCCCCACTCAAAAGACACAGACTGACTGACTGGATTAAAAATATGAACCCAACAATATGCTGCCTTCAAGAGACTCACCTCACCTGTAAAGACACACATAGACTAAGAGTGAAAGAATTGAAAAAGATTTACCATGCAAATAGAAATGAAAAACGAGCTGGAGTAGCTATTCTTATATCAGATAAAATAGACTATAAACCAAAAACCATAAAAAGAGATAAAGAAGTCCACTATATAATGATAAAGTGATCTATCCATCAGGAAGACATAACAATCATAAATATATAAACACCCACCATCAGAGCAGCCAGATTTATGAAACAAACACTATTAGATCTAAAGAATGAGATATACTCTAACACCATAATAGTGGGGGACCTGAACACCCCACTCTCAACATTGGACAGATCATCTAGGCAAAAAATCAGTAGAGAGACATAAGATCTAAACAACACTTTAGACCAACTGGACTTGGCAGATATCTACAGAACATTCCATCCAACAACCTCAGAGCATTCATTCTTCTCATCAGCACATGGAACATTCTCCAGGATAGACCACATGTTAGGTCACAAATCAAGTCTTAACAAATTCAAAAAAATTAGAATTATTCCATGTATTTTTTCCGATCACAATGGATTAAAATTAGAAATCAATAACAAACGAAACTCTGGAAACTATAC
Organism: Galeopterus variegatus; assembly: GCF_000696425.1. NCBI lineage: Eukaryota > Metazoa > Chordata > Mammalia > Dermoptera > Cynocephalidae > Galeopterus > Galeopterus variegatus. The sequence goes on from NW_007730193.1 coordinate 124,716, forward strand.
AAACACATGGAAATTAAATAGCATTCTACTTAATGACATATGGGTCGAAGAAGAAATTAAACAGGAAATCAGAAAATTTCTTGAGATGGCTGCTTTCTCGTTCAGCTCTACGTCTCTTTTTTCCTTCCCGTTGTCTTTGGGGGGCGGTTCTGGATCTCATGAAGACTGCACTTTTCCACCTCTTTGGAGACGCCTCATGTGTCCTTGGTTAAGTCATAAAAGGCTTATTGGTTTTGACTCTAAATCACTTGGTAGACATCTTTGTTTAAAAGAAAAACAAATTTTTTGAGACCTGATCAGAGCTGGGTCCTGGAGAAGTTCGCAGAGGAGCCGCTGCCGCCGCCACCAGAGGAGCGGCCGTCTATTCTCTTTCTCTGCAGTGAAAGTGCGGAGCTGCTCCAGCTAGGCCCACGGGGGAGCCCTGGGAGCCGCAGGATTTCTCTGTGACATTCATTTTGTGCCCTGAAACCAGAGTCTTCCCTTTGCTCAACACTACAGTGGAGGTCAAGATGGCGGAAGAGGAGAGCTGCCTGCCGCTTTTCCGCCACGAGTAGAAGCAGCCTGAGGCCCACGCCAGATGCAGCTGTAGCAGAATCAGCGCAAAGGAATGGCTTTGAAAGGGTGTCTCTACCCTGCTGAGAACCGGGAATCTTCCCCCAACCCGCGCACGCAACCCGCCTGTGCGCTGCGGCCCGCGTCGCAGCTGCAGCCGCAGACGTGAAAACATGGAGGCCTGAGTCGGCTTGTGTCACTCCAGGCTGCAGCAGTGACCGCAGCTTCTGACCCCCTGCCCCCACCCGCCCATCCCTAGAGCTGGAAGCAATCAACCTGCGGCCAAGACAGGGAGACGTCCAGCGGGAGAGGCAGAAGCTCCGCGGAGACCACACGCCCAGTGGGGCTGCCACTGTGTAATCCAACAGGTAGGCTTCACCGCTGCCACCTGGCTTCATTCCCAGCCCAGCCCAGTGCACACAGAGCAGGGAGACATCCAACAGGGGAGGCGGGAACTCCACAGGGTCCACGCTGCTGCCTCACAATCCAGCAGCCCGGCCCAATGTATACAGAGCACAGAGTTATCCAGCAAGGGAGATAGAAGCTCAGTAGAGTCCACACACCCTGTGGGGGGCCGCCGCTGCACGATCCAGCAGCAGGTAGGCTTCACCACTGCCACCCGGCTCCATCCCAAGCCTGGCCTAGTGCTCACAGAGCAGGGAGACATCCTACAGGGGAAGGGGAAGCTCTGCAGAGACCATGCTCTGCAGTGCCTCAGCGCATCCCAGCAGCCGGGGCCAGAGTGCATGGAACAGGGAGTCACTGAGGTAGCCATACCAAATTGGCAACCACAGCAACATCTTAGTCAGTCAAAAGTGTCAAACCTGTGGACTGTGAAACGCCCTGCCACAATGAATAAACATCAAAGAAAAGATACCAGAAATACGAAAAATCAAGAAAGTACACCACCAAAAGATAAATCTCAAGCTCTAGATCCTATAGAACAAGAAGCCCTTGAAATGACTGACAAGGAATTTCGAGTGATAATTCTAAGGAAACTGAATGAGATACAAGAAAACTCAGCA
>NW_007730193.1:127232-153645 GCF_000696425.1 Galeopterus variegatus
AAATACTAAAAGCCACAGATTGTCAGCCACGAATACTCTACGCTGCAAGGCTATCCTTCCGAAATGAAGGGCAAATAGTATATTTCTCAGACAAACAAAAACTGCGGGAGTTCATCACCACATGACCACCCTTACAAGAAATTCTCAAGGGAGTACTGGGTTTGGTTCCTGAAAAATAACTACCACTGCCATAAAAACCCAAGAAAAATCTAAACCCACTAGTATAATAAAAATGGCATTCAGAAAGAGAAAACAAACAAACAAAAAGACTATCTACAACCTAAGGAACCAACAAACACAGAAAACAAACAGTAAATCAGAAAGCAAGGAACAAAAGACACCTAAGACAACCAAACAACAGTCAACAAAATGCTAGGAATAAATCAACACTATTTAATAACAACTCTTAATGTAAAAGGCTTAAATTCCCCAATCAAAAGACACCGACTGACTGACTGGATTAAAAAGGAGGACCCAGGCTGGCCCTGTGGTGCACTCAGGAGAGTGCAGCACTGGGAGTGCAGCGATGCTCCCGCCGCGGGTTCGGATCCTATATAGGAATGGCCAGTGCGCTCACTGGCTGAGCGCGGTGCGGGTGACACCCCACCAAGGTTTGCGATCCCCTTACCGGTCACAAAAAAGACAAAAAAAAAAAAAAGAAGGACCCTACTATATGCTGCCTTCAAGAGACTCACCTTACCTGTAATGACTCACAAAGACTAAGAGTGAAAGGATGGAAAAAGATTTCCCACACAAACAGAAAAGAAAAACGAGCTGGAGTAGCTATTCTTATATCTGACTAAGTAGACTTTAANGGGAACCGGTCTCCACATGGGATCCGAACCCTTGGCGGGAGCGCCGCCACACTCCCAAGTGCCGCACTCTCCAGCGCGTCACCGGGCCGGCCCAGAAAAACAAATTTTTTTAAAGCCAAGGATATTTGCTGTTGGTCCTGGCTGCAATCTGGGAAAAGATTTGAAAGGACTTTTTAAAAAGAGCTCTATGATCAAAAGTTGGCTTAATTAAAAACTGATATTCAAGCTAAAAAATAAAAAAAGAAAACTTCTTGAAACTAATGAAAATAATGATACATCAAACTAATGAAAACAATGGGGGATATTGCAAAAGCAGTACGAAGGGGGAAATTTATCACATTAAATACTTACTTCAGAAGAACAGAAAAATGGTAAATAAATAACCTAACACTTCACCTTAAAGAACTAGAAAAACAAGAGCAATCTAACCCAAAGTTAGTAGATGGAAAGAAATAATTAAGATCAGAGCAGAACTAAATGAAATAGAAACCCAAAAAACAATATGAAAGATCAATGAAACAAAAAGTTGGTTTTTTGAAAGGATAAATAAAATTGACAAACCTTTAGCAAGACTGAGAGAAGATCCAAATAACAAAAATTAGAAATGAAAAAGGTGATATTACAACTGATACCTCAGAAATACAAGGAATCACTAGAGACTACTATAAACAATTACAAGCCCCAAAATTTGAAAATCTGAGGAAATGGGTAATTTTCTGGATACATACAAACTACCAAAACTAAGCCAAGAAGATATAGAAAATCTGAACAGACCAATAACAATAAAAGAGATTGAAGCTGTTATCAGAAGGCTCCCAACAAAGAAAAGCCTAGGATTGGATGGGTTCACTGCAGATTTCTACCAAACCTTCAAAGAGGAATTGATACCAATTCTCTACAAAGTATTCCAAAAGACTGAAACAGAGGCCATTCTCCCAAACTCATTCTATGAGGCAAACATCACCCTGATACCAAAACCAGACAAAGATACATCAAAAATAAAAAACTACAGGCCAATATCCTTGATGAATATAGATGCAAAAATTCTCAATAAAATACTAGCTAACAGACTACAGCAACACATACACAAAATCATACACTATGATCAAGTGGGATTCATCCCAGGGATGCAAGATTGGTTCAACATACGCAAATCAATAAACGTGATACACTACATCAATAAAAGCAAAGACAAAAAACATATGATCATCTCTATAGATGCTGAAAAAACATCTGACAAAATTCAACATTCGTTCATGATAAAGACTTTTTACAAGTTAGGTATAGATGGAAAGTATCTTAACACAATTAAAGCCATATATGATAAGCCCACTGCCAGTATCATCCTGAACAGGAACTAGACAATGATGCCCACTCTCACTACTCCTATTCAACATAGTGTTGGAAGTACTAGCCAGAGCAATCAGAGAAGAGAAGGAAATAAAGGGCATCCAGATTGGAAAAGATGAAGTCAAACTGTCCCTGTTTGTGGATGACATGATCCTATATATTGAACAGCCTAAAGCCTCTACAAAAAAACTCTTGGAGTTGATAAATGATTTCAGCAAAGTTGCAGAAGTCATTACACAAAATCAAAATCAACACACAAAAATCAGTAGCATTTCTATACTCCAACAGTGAACAGGCAGAAAAAGAAATCAAGAAAGCTAGCCCACTTACAATAGCCACCAAAAAAATAAAATATTTAGGAATAAAGTTAACCAGGGATGTGAAAAATCTCCACAAAGAGAACTACAAACCACTGTTGAGAGAAATTAAAGAGGACACAAGAAGATGGGAAGATATCCCAGGCTCTTGGATAGGAAGAATTAACATTGTGAAAATGTCCTTATTACCCAAAGTGATCTATAGATTCAATGCAATCCCCATCAAAATTCCAATGACATTTTTCTCAGAAATGGAAAAAACTATACAGACATTTATATGGAATAACAAAAGACTATGCATAGCCAAAGCAATCCTGAGCAAAAAAAAAAAAAATAAAGCTGGAGGCATAACATTACCTGACTTTAAACTATACTACAAAGCTGTAATAACCCAAACAGCATGGTACTGGCATAAAAACAGACACATAGGATCAACGGAATAGAATAGAGAACCCAGAAATCAACCCATACACCTACAGCCATCTGACCTTTGACAAAGGCACCAGGTCTACACAGTGGGGAAGAGACTGCCTCTTCAACAAATGGTGCTGGGGAAACTGGATATTTATATGTAGGAGAATAAAACTAGACTTGAACCTCTCACCATATACCACAATCAACTCAAAATGGATTAAAGAATTAAATATACACCCTGATACAATAAAACTTCTTTAAAAAACATAGAGGAAACACTCCAGGAAGTAGGAGTGGGTACAGACTTCATGAATAGGACCCCCAAAGCACAGGCAACCAAAGGAAAAATAAAAAATAAACAAATGGGATTATATCAAACTAAAAAGCTTCTGCACAGCAAAAGAAACAATCAACAGAGTGAAAAGACAACCAACAGAATGGGAGAAAATATTTGCATAATATACATCTGACAGAGGATTTATATCCAGAATATACAAGCAACTTTACAGCAAAAAACCAATTAACCCAATTAAAAAATGGGCAAGGGAGCTGAATAGGCATTTCTGAAAAGAAGATATACAAATGGCCAACAGACACATGAAGAAATGCTCAACATAATTCAGCATTTGGGAAATGCAAATCAAAACCACTTTGAGATACCATCTCACTCCAGTTAGGATGGCTAATATCCTAAAGACTGAGAATGATAACTGCTGGTGAGGTTGCAGATAAAAAGGAACTCTCATACTCTGTTGGTGGGGCTGCAAAATGGTGCAGTCTTTATGGAAAATGGTATGGAGGTTCCTCAAACAATTACAGATAGATCTACCATATGACCCAGCTCTTCCACTGCTGAGAATATACCCAGAGGAATGGAAATCATCATGCTGCAGGAATACCTGTACTCCCATGTTTATTGCAGCACTGTTTACAATAGCCAAGACTTGGAACCAGCCCAAATGTCCATCATCAGATGAGTGGATAAGGAAACTGTGGTATAGCTACACAATGGAATTCTACTCTGCTATAAAAAAGAATGAAATACTACCATTCGCAACTACATGGGTGGACTTAGAGAAAATTATTTTTTTTATTATTATTTTTTTTTAGAAGATGACCAGTAAGGGGATCTTAACCCTTGACTTGGTGTTGTCAGCACCATGCTCAGCCAATGAGCAAACCGGCCATCCCTACATAGGATCCAAACCCACGGCCTTGATGTTATCAGCACCACACTCCCCCGAGTGAGCCACGGGCCGGCCCAACTTAGAGAAAATTATATGAAGTGAAACAAGTCAGGCACAGAAAGAGAAATACCACACGTTCTCACTTATTTGTGGGAGATAAAAATAAATATACAAACAAATAAAAGGTAGCAGGGGGAAGAAGACACAACAATTACAATTCCTTGAACTTGTTAAGACAAGTGAACAGATATGATGCAGTGGTGGGGGGGCAGGGGAAAGAGGAATGGGTAAAAGGACATGAAAGTCAACTACAATGTATATTGAGAAGTTAAAATTAAAAAAAAAAGAAAATAACAAATGCTGGTGAGTATACAGAGAAAAGGGAACTCTCCTATATTGTTGGAGGGCAGGTAAATTGGTACAGATATTGTGTAAAACTGGAAGTGCCTCAGAGATCTAAAAATAGGTCTCACTTATGATCCAGCTACTCCACTACTGGGTATATACCCAATGGAAATGAAATCAATCAAAGAGACACCTGCACTCCTATGTTCATCACAACGTTATTTATAGTATCCCAGAGATGAAATCAACCCACATGCCCATCAGTGGATGAATGTATAGAAAACTGTGGTATATATATAGAATGGAATATTATTCATCTATAAAAAGAAATGATATCCAATCATTTGTAGCAACATGGTGAAAGTGGAAACCAACATGTTAGGTGAAGTAAATAAGGCACAGAAAGAGAAATGCCACATGGCCTCACTCATATGTGCTATCTTAAAAAAAAAAAGTGGTTCTCATAGAAGTATGGAAGTAGAGAGTAGACTAATAGTCACCAGAAGCTGGGAGGGAAAGGGGGTGGGAGGTGGAGAATGGGTAGACTAACAGGCACAAAACTATCCTATTTACCCTAAGTGATTCATTGTACAGTATATGTATGTATTGAAACAGCACACCATACCCTACAAAAATAAATATAAACAAAATTGAAAAAAAAAAGGACAAATGAGTGTCATCTGTCCTGACTTCTGCAATGAATGAAGATAAAAAGATTCCTTCCTAAAAAAAAAATCCTTCCTGAGAACATGTCAATTTAGACTGATTTTCACTGGGGATTGGGGTTCAAATTTATAAGCGGAGTGGCCCAGAAACCTCAAGTCAAGAAACTAATCTGGGCCGGCCCGGTGGCGCACTGCTACAGTGCGCCGCTTGGTAGTGCGGCGGCGCTCCCGCTGAGGGTTCGGATCCCACATACAGACTGGCCGCTCACTGGCTGAGCGAGGTGCAGGTGCGACACCGAGGGTTGCGATCCGTTGCCGGTCACGAAAAAAGACAAAAAGGAAAAAAAAAAAAAAAGAAAGAAACTAATCTAAAGTAGTGTTGGGTTGGTAGAGCCAGGCCCATGCCAGAGCATACCCTTATCCAGGTCCTTCCAGAACACACGGTCAGACTCACAGTCAGACTCACAGTCTCAGACAGCAAAACACAAAAGAAAATAATCTATAATTAGTCAGAATCAGCAGAAACAATACATGCAAAAGCAAATCAGAAGATTTCAGATGTTTGAATGATCAGAAATAGAATAAAAATAAGTTTAAAAATTTTAAAGAAATTAAAAAATTGAGAGCTCAGACTAGGAAAAACAGACAACGAAAGTCATCAGACAGGTATGAAAAAGAGCCCAATAGAACTTCTAGAAACGAAAAATGTAATACCTGAAACATGAAACTCAGTGGCTGGGCTGAATAGCAATGACCCAGTTCAGGAGGAAGTCAGTGGACTAGGAGCTGGAACTGAGACAATCAACCGAATGCATAATGCAGGACAGAGAAAAAAGACACAGGCAATAGAAAACGGAGACCAAGAGAAGGTCAGAGTAAGAAGACGTGTGCACATCTACCTGGAGGTCCAGAAAGCGAGGAGAGAGAAAGGGGTGAGAGTCGTTATTCAAAGAGGTGATGATGGCTGATGATTTTCCAAAACTGTTAAAAGACACAAATTTCAGTTCAGAACGCACAATACAGCCGAAAGTAGGGATTAAAAACAAAATCTACATGTGGACCCACCCAGTGATGCAGAATGGCAAAGAGAAGGTTTTAAAAGAAGCCAGAGAGAAGAGACAAATTACCTACAAAAAATGGCAATGAGACTGAAGGCTGACTTCTCGACGGCAATGGCAGAGGCCAGAAGCCTGGAAAACCATGTCATCAAATACTCACATAAACAAATAAAACAATTGCCCACCTAGCATTTCTATTGAGTAAAAATCTCTCTCAAGAACAAGATGAAGACATCTTCAGACAAAGATCGAGTGAACGTAGACCCTCACTGAAGCCATTTCTAAAGGAAAATAATTCCAGAAGGAAGGTTGGAGAGGCAAGATCAGGAGAGCAAAGAATTGGCTAAACGTGTGGGAAAATCTAAACACATAGCTGCTTTACGGAGCAGTTATAATGATGTCTAATTTGGGGAGATAAAACAGATCAAACGTCCAATGAGATGCTGATATTTCCCATGATGATTATTTTTATGCTTTTTGGAAAAAAATGAAATATCAAATTCTTTCAGAAATGTTTTCTGCTTTGCCCATGCCCTAAGTACACACTTGTCAACCTACGGGACCATTAAGCATCTCAACTGGAGCTTGGAAAATGCAGTCAGGCCCCAAACTCTTGGCCGAAGGAGAGAATTCCCAGGATGTTGGTTCCCTCGGGGCATGTCTTCCCTCACCCCGAGCCCACTGGTTCTCACTCCAACTGCACGGAGGCTTTTTAAGACCAGCTAGCTGGGCCCTAGCCCAGTGTCTGATTCAGTCTGAGAATCTGCATTTCCAGCAGGTTCCCAGATGTATTAGTCTGTTTTGTGTTGCTATAACAGAAACTTGGAACTGGGTAATTTATAAAGAAAAACAAAATTTATTGCTTACAGTTTCCGAGGCTGGGAAGTCCAAAGTCCATCTGGTGATGGCAACAGGTCTCACATTGCAAGACGGTGGAAGCAGAGAGAGCAGAGAGAGCAAACGAGAGAAAGAGACAGACTCTCTTTTTCTTTCTTTGTTTTCTTTTTTTTTTAAAGATGACCAGTAAGGGGATCCCAACCCTTGACTTGGTGTTGTCAGCACCACGCTCTCTCAAGTGAGCCAATTGGCCATCCCTGTAAAGGAATCCGAACCCGTGGCTTTGGTGTTATCAGCACCACACTCTCCCAAGTGAGCCACGGGCCGGCACTCTTGTTCTTTTAAAGCCCTCAGAACCACACCCCTGACCACCATTTTTAATCCATTCACTACTGTACATTTCTACAATCCAATCACCTCTTCAAGGCCCCGCCTTTCAGTTAACATAATAGGATTTCCCACCCTCTTAACAGTCACAGTGGGGGCTAAGTTTCTAATACATAAAACATGGGGGACACAATTCAAGCTTCAATGAGTTTTGGGGGACACAATTCAATCCACTACACCAGGTGATGCTGCAGCTGATGCTGCTGGTCCCAGACCTCCAGTTTGAGAACCACTGCTGCAGCCTGATGATCCCCAAGTGTCTCCAGTCTGTTGCAAGGACACCTCATCAAGCAAGGACTATGGTTTTCATCATTATCTCTGCATTTTCATCATTACCTGCTCAGAACTCAGAAGAAATGAAGTCGACTGTAGTTGAATGACTGGCTTTATGAATCTTAAAAGGCACATTCTGGCCTGTGGGTCTTTGGGTGGGGGTGGAAGTTAAAGATACCTCTGGATGCTCTCTGCCACCAAGAAGTCATGCGTGCACACACACACATACATGCACATACACATGTACCTTTTTCTCCTCACTAGGGTCACCCCATTCTCCTCTACTCTGGTCGAAGATTCACTCCTTTTAGCAAGGCTTCTTGAGTGCCCACGGTGTGCCAGGCCTGGTACTGGGCTCTGATTGGTCCTACTGCCCTTTGCTCTGGACAAAGGGGGCTCCCAGGGCTACAGCTGAGGACCCTTTTCTAAAGTTGGGTCATAGCCCTGGGGTGCTTCTAACTCCTACCCTCTGCAGACTCCAACATGCCCTGCCCCACTCTCCATACCGAAGGCCACATCCTTCGGGGATTTGTTTAGGGTCCTTACAATGTCCTTCTTGCTCCTCCTCTCTGTTAAAGCTGTCAGTCTCCTGGCAGGAGGACTGAGTGGAATGCCACGGGCAATTGATCCCAACAAGCTTAAGACGTCCCCGTTCCAGGAGAAGGACTGGCTGACAGGAGAGGCAGCTGTGAGCTGCTGGCGAGGCTCCCGCAGGAGCAGCTGCAAGCACCCACTCATCATGGGGACAAGGCCCGGAGAGGAGATAGGGAGAAGGACAGCGCTGGGTGTGGTGGGGGCCCGCAGCTGCTCCTCCAGGAGGGAGCTGGGGGTCCTGGGGCTGTCCCGAAAGGTGCTCAGAGGATTCAGGAGATCAGGGGAGCAGTGGGGGTGCCTGGGGGTGCCTAGGTAGCTGATTAATGGGGCCAGATTAAGAAGACTGATGGCCTGTCCCTCAGCCAATAAATGAGTCTTGTTGCAAACCTTTGAAGGGCATGAAGGCGGAGGAGGGAAAAGCTTTGTAAAGAGCAGTTCAGGAGAGTAATGAGGAATAATGGCTTGAAACTGAGCCGAACACCAGGAAAGCTATCTTGGCTGTGAGGTTTGGTGAGGCTGGGAGCCAGCTCTGGCAGCAAGAGTGGGGGCTGCTGTCTTGAATCACAGGGAATCTGACTGTCCAGGCACAGGAGGTGCGCAGAGGAGGCAGAATCAGATTCAGCCCAAGACCATTTGTCTGCAGCCACAGCTGGCTGGGCAACTGCCCTCCTCAATATGGGCCACCTAAGCCTGAGGGGGTCAGACCCTGCCTGTGTCCCCATCCGAGGGGGGCATCTGCAGGATTCCCATGCACCATGTGCAGCCAGCAGGGTGGGGGGAACTCCAAAGAGTGACAATTGCTGAGGAGGAGTGCTGCTGGGGTGGTGTAGGGCCTTGGCTCTTCTGGTGACCGTCCTTAGCCCTGAGCTTGTGGGGGGGCCAGGCAAGCACCAGCACCCACTTCCCAGGGGCACCAGGCCACAGGCACATGGCAGGGCAGGAGAGCAAACGCCAAGCAGGCTACTCCCAGAGCCCAGCTTTCTGCTTAGGGTTCCGGAAGCAAATTCGTTTCTGTCGAGGCTCCCACAGCAAATTACAACAGGAGGTCCTTTTCCTGCCCGGTGAATGAGCTACGGGGAAACTGCCGGAAGACCAGGAAGGTCGACCTCACCCCTTGGACATGTCCACAAGACCATTTCATGAGACCCCAGAGCTGCATCCCAGAGCTGATGAGCCAGAGCACCACTTGGGGAAGCGTGTGCATCTCGGAACTCATTCACGGTCGACAGGAGTGGGAAGTTTGAGCTTTCCTAACCCAGGCCAGGTGTCACATTGCCTTGGGCTCTCCCCAGGCTGCACACGCCACCCCCACACAGGCCGCGTCCATCCTCTGTGCAATTGGATGGCGCATGCCAATGCCAGCTCCCGTGCTGAGGTAGTGGCCATGACTCAGGCTCTGACTCAGTGGCTGGCCCAGTGGGCACAGTCTATGCTGGTTGGGGGTGCTTTCCCCAGAGCGGGGGAGCCAGAGAGCTTTACTGAGCCGCAGGGCTTTACTGAGCACCTACTTGGGAGGCAGGAGATGGTTCTCCCCACTTGGCAGATGAGAAGACGGGTAGCGGGGAGGCGGGTGTGCGTGTGTGAAGCACCATGTCCAAAGTCGCGTAGTTGCTGAATGGGTTTGAATCCAGGTTCATCTGACTAGAGCACCCATTCTCTTACCCACTCCATCTTCCTACTCCCCAAACCTCTGAAGGGCGGGTGGGCCCCTAGGAATAGGGATGAGGCAGCCATAGAGGCGAGTGCAGACCCTGCCCAGAGTCAGGCAGGCCTGGCTTAGCATCTTGCTTTGCCATGGCTTATGTGACCTTGAATGAATTTCTTCACCACTCCCAGCCTCTCCCAGAAAAAGGAGGCAAGACTTGCCACCCACTTCGATGGGGGTCCAGGGAGCTAAAGTTATAAAATGCTTGGTCCAGCCTGGCCTTTAGTAGGTGATCACATATGTCCCCTGCCTTTTGAGGACCAGCATGTGCCGTTTCCCTGCGTCCTGCTGAGGCCACTGGGCTGTAAAACAGGGATGATGTCCCTTCATGCAAAACAGCTCTCCAGGTTTGGCCCTGCATGCTGGCAGCAACTTGCTCTGGTGTGACCGTCCTGGACTTGACCGCCTGTGAGGTCCCACAGCCTGCACCTGTCACTGTCCCCCCACACCCCACTTTGCGGCAGCCTTGCTGTGGTGTTTGTGCCATTCTCGCTGGCAGAGAGCAGCGTCAGGAACACGAACTATTCACTTGTGGGATTTTTATTCCCCCATGAAACTTGGTGCTGGACAGGCAGAAGTGAGCAGTAACAGACCAAGTGCAGATGTCACCCCTGCAGCAGACCCCTGAGTGAGCAGTTACTGGCCTCAGCCCTGGATTCCTGGGGTGATACTCTAGCTCCCCAGAGTACTAAGCAGATCTGGGGTTAAAATGCTCGGCCACATAGCTAATGAGCGTGCTGCAGCCCCGTATAGATTTGTATTCAGGGAAGGCTTTGGGGGAAAGTAATAAAAAAAAAAATGAGAGGGTGGGGGAGCAGCCCAACCCGCCCAAACAAGACTTCTCATTAGTTTGAAAGATGGACTAGGAGCTTTGCCTGTAATGAAGAAAATGAACTTGAAACCGCACAGCAGCTCTAGTCCTGACCTTCACAGAGGTCCCAAAATACACAGCTTCAAACCCAAAGAGGTGCTGCCCACTTTGGGGTGGCTTTAAAATTCCTCATCAGCTTCACCTGTCAAAGACCAGGCCCCTGGACCTCCTAGTCTTGCCAGAGAGGGGAGGATGGGGGTCGGAGGGGCTGTGTCGTGCCTGTGACTTTGCTTCTCTGGGCCTTGGTGTCCTCACTGTTGGACAGCAAACACCACCCCGCCCTGCAGAGTCACTGTGTCAGGATGCCTGCTTCCTACAGGCACCTGTGCTCTGTGCTGGTGTGGATGTGATCACTGCAGCCCAGCCCCAGCATCCCTGCTAAGATTCCCGCACGTTTTAATTGGAGGTGGTGGGCATTGCTACATGGATCTTGAGGCGTTGGACCACGTTGAACAAGGCCTGTGGCTTCCAGCTCCGAGGTGGGCACAGCCATTTCTCAGCCCAAATGCATCTTTTTCCTGGAAAAAGATCTTTTTTTTAAAAATTTATTTTTTTAAATTGAAGCATAATTGATTATACATATTGTGAGGTACAAAGTTGACTATCAATAGTCGTGTACAATATGTGATGGTCAAACAGGATAGTTAGCTTATTCATCATTACAATACATAATCAGTCTTGTGCCCATTATCCAATTTCTCATTAATTTTTCATAAACCCTCTCCCTCCCTCTCCCCGTTTCCACTTCTAGTAACCACAGTTCTATTCCCTGCTTCTAAAAGTTTACCTTCTTATTATGATTGTTATTTTTCTCTCTCTCTCCTTCTTTATTGTTTATTTATTTATTCAGCTCCCACTTATGAGTGAGGACATGTGGTATTTCTCTTTTTGCACCTGGTTTCTTTCATTAACATAATTTTCCTGGAGAAAGAAATGGACGCACCTAGCAAACAAGGTACGAAAGCAGCTCAGATCTTTCTACATGTGGCGTCTGTGGTGACACCAACCACATAAAAATGATAAGGTCCATTCATCCTCTGTCTTTGGAACATAAAAACAGATTCTTAGCACTGCAGCTGTAATGTGTTAATGGGATTTCTGTTACCTGGAGCTGATAGGCAGCACCCTCCCTTCCAGAAGCAAGGCCTCTGGGGACAGTCAGTACCTGTCATTAGAGAAGGTTCTACATGCCCTTAAATTAATGACCAGGTTGGATGGCTGTGGGTCCTCTCCCTTTGTCTGGTTGCCTTACTCCCTGAGGCCTCTGGCCCTCGACTATTTCGTTGCTGCTCCACAGCCACCACAGACTGACACCACCCCAGTTCTGGGACCAGGCCAGCCTGGACCTCCGGCTTTCTGTGCTCAGGCCCTGAGCCAAAGGGAACAGATCTTCGAGCCCTGAGAACACTGCTTTCTAAATGCCTCTGCTGACAAGATACTGCCCTGAATCAGCCTCGTCATCTCTTCCCTGGACCCCACGATTCCTCCCATCACTCTACCCTCCACACTACCCTGCAAGACCTACATTAAGTGTGAATGAACCTGACTCCACCAGCCTCTCACTTTGGTTGTCCCCCAGCACTTCCAGAATAAGGCTCCCTCTCCTTAACTCTGGCTGCTTTCCATCCATTCTTCTAGTCTTCTCTCAAAAGCCATGCTAGCTATGGTGCCCCCAGTGGGGTCCCTTGTTGTCCCTGCTCCCCTCCTGGGGGTCCTGATGCCCTTCCCCTCCCCAACTCCCTGTGCTTAGCTGGAGAGCTCCTACTAGTTTTATAAGACGCACTGTGGCATTTCCTCCTCTGAGAAGCCCTCCCTGAGTGGCAAAACCCCACCCCCTCTCACTGCATTGTGTAATGTCATTGCCTGTTTGGGGTCCCCCGTCACCAATGTCCCATCTCCTCAGGATGGATGGCTCTGCCCCAAATCTCAGACCATGAGACTGCCTAACCCTGTCACTACCAGGGCCCCTGTTGCAGGATAGAAACTGACTTCCACCTAGAATGAAGCCTCCCAGAGTAAGACATCTGCCCAGCAACAACTGAGGCTGTCACGCCTGCACCAGCTGGGACCCTGAAGGACTGTGGCCAGCATGGAGGACTCCCAGGCCTCTACACCCCTTGCCCCGGGACAGACTCTGCTGTCTGCCTCCTCAGAGACCAGCTGCCCTGCCCCAAGAGCATGAAGGAGCCAGCTGGGCTCTCGGCTCAAGGGCAAAGATTTGAGGCCAAACTGCCCGGCCTCCAGTCTTTTCTCCCAGATCCTGTGGGTATAGCTGCTCTTGGCCAAATGTTCTTATCCATGGAAGGGGCATTCACAGTCCGCTGTCCTCCTCAGCTCACTGGAGAGTCACAGCAGTTTGGTTTTCATCTTATGTTCTCACCAGGGGGGCCCAGGGAGGACCCAGGAGTGCCAGGATGCAGATCCACCTGGAAGCCCCTCAAGTGCTTGGGCAAGTGGGCCCCAGGTTCTAGGAATCCATGGGGAGATGACAAGGATCCAGATGGTCCTTGCCAAGATAAGGATCAGAGCCCATGTGCCTCGAATGCTCCCATCGTCCTTGAAAGTGTCCCTGCTCATCATGATGATGGGCGGGGCGAGGTTGTGAATGTCACATTGGGAGAACACTTGTTTTTTAAACTTACATAAGCCTTAGCCACAATGTGCTCTTTTGAGACATGATGTTCCCGGTTCCCACACTGCAGGAGCCTCAGAAGGACAATAAACTGCTCATTCTGCAGCAAGGCTGGTCTCCGTCTCCTCCTCATTACCCCACGGCTGCAAGGGCCCAGCAGAGGACTCAGTACAGCAGCGAAGGTGCTGCCAGCCCTGGAAGCTTTGCAGAGCTGGGGTGCTGCTCCCAGGCTCAGCCGTTATGGGGTGACGCCAACTGTGCAGCCTGGTCCTTTCCGGGCCAATGCGCCTGCCTTGTTTATATGTATTTTGTTTCTTCCGTGCCTCAGAAATGCTACTTGTGCAAATCCAACCCTCTCTACTGAATTAAGAAGCAGGGATTTAGGGTCCAAGCCTAGATCAGGGTGATTGGGAGACAGCTTTGAGGAAACTTGATAGAAGTGGAGGTGACACAGGATTCACATGAGTCACATGGATGTGGGAAGCAGCCGCAGTGTGGAGACAGTGCTTCCTCACGGTCTGGCAGGTCAATAGGTGCTGGCAGCTGCTCCTTCTCCACATGTGGGGTGTGGAGGATGCAGAAGGGGATGGGCTGCTGTCAGCCCTGAGTTCCTCCCCGCTGAGGAGGGAGGTGTCTCAGTCAGGGTTGGTTTGATGTGAAGGAGCAAACCCCTCTTGAGCCAGATTAGATAAAGTGAGTTTGTTGTCATCGGCAGTAGAACAAGATCTCTCTGGAAGGTGCATGCAAATGTCTCTGTTACAGACGAAAAGATAGGCAAACTGCTCATCTGCTGCTGTGGGAGCACAGAGGAGGGGGTGGAGGCCCTGTGTAGGGATCCCAGGAGATTTCACAGAAGAGGAAGATTCAGCCCAAGGCCATGGGCTAGGCCCTGCTGTGTAAATCTCCAGCCCAGAGCAGATTGCAAATGAATGAATGAATCAATGAGTGAGTGAATGAATCACTTTCAAAATACAGGTGGGCTTGGCTGTGAGGCCTGCACTGGAGCCTGTGGGGAGGGAGAGGACAGGCCCAGCAGGCCCAGTGCAGGACACCCAGCAGGCTGTAGGGCTGAGCCAGCATGCAGCATCCAGGGAGCCTGTGACCTTTGACCCAGCAATTTTACTTCCAGGAATTTATTCCATGGAGTTACTTGTTCAAATACATAAAGATATTCACTACGGCATGGAAGCAACCTAAATTTCCATCAAAATGGGACTGAAACACTGTACACCACAGAGCATTCACACAATGGAATCTCAGCAAGCCATTAGAGAGAATAAAGTTGAGCTTCAGGGGCTGATGTGAAAAGACCTGCAAGATGCATTGTTCGATGACAAGCAGCAGGTGCTGGATCATCTGAGGAAAAAAAAAGACAAAAGAGTGGTGACTGGGTAGGGTGGGACCCTCCATATGTGCAGAAGTGACCGAGAAGTGATTGTTTGAGAGAAAGCAGTTGGGGGCTGGGAAGGAAGACTGACATAAACATTTGCTTTTACCTTTTTATTTCTGTCTCACTTTAAAAAGCAGTTATTAAAAACAGAAAATAACAATGAACAAAACTTAATGCCTTTCTGGCAGGAAGGAGCAGATTGCTTGCTGACAATGTGATGCATCTTTAAAACGTTTCCCCCAGACAAGGAGGCAGGGTGACCTTGGTATAGGCCAGGGCTAAGGCTGACACCAGGGGAGGAAGGGGTTGGCAGATGGGTCTGGGAGGGAGTGGCCAGCGGGTGGGCTAGCAGCATTGGCCCCAGTACCAGGGGCACCAGGAGAGACTAAGGGCAGAGGCTGTGGGAGCCAAGAACAGCCAGGCAAGGGCAAGGCCATGGTGGTCTAGCTGGGCCCAGGGAGCCCAGACCAGGGCATTGCAACAGAAATAACTGCACAAACAGGGAGCAGTCAGAATACAATGATGTTGGATAAAAACTGCTGACATGTGGGGTCTGGGGGGGCCCTGTGAGGCTTCAGGGGCCACAGGCCCCCACTGGGAGCCTCTGACTGAGCGGCGCAGAGCACGGCTGTGCCTGGATGCTGGCTTGCTCAGTAATGGTTGAAGTGACCTCCGGCGAGGCCTGTTTAGTGGGGTCTCTGTCTGCACAGCCTGAGCCCTAAGGGAATGCCCTGCCTGCATGTGGCCTGGGATGGGGTGACTCTGCAGAAAGATTTGCTGTTTCCTCTAAAGGTGACTTTACCAGGCAGAGGCATGGGGTGTTATTAACTTGATCACTAGGTTCCCTTGAGAAGGCAGAGGACCAAAGGAAGCAGGGGACGGGACTAGGGAGAAGGCCCAGCTGTTCTCTCCCTATGCAATACCCACCCCACCCAGCCCGGGCCTGTCGGTGACTGCGGACCCTGCCTGTCCAGCAGCAGAACAAGATTGTGGAGGCGGGCTTAGAAAGGATAGATGTGGTGTTAGAGGCTGGGAACCTGCACTCCTCAGCTGGGCGTTTGCTCTGGAGTAGGGTCAGAGCATACGCTGCAGGACTGGATTTATTTTGAAGAATTTGGTGAATTCACGAATTTTAATAAAAGTAACTGCAAAGCAAGATAAACCTGAGTACATCTTATTCTTCAGGGCTTTACTGAGTTCTTGTACAAATGCCGAGGGACCATCCCCCCATTCCCCATATGCTCATGTCCCCCCTCCCCCCCTCAAATGCTCCAGCATGGTCAAACAGGAACATTTAGTATTCATTTATTTTGGCTGGGTGAGCTTGGTTGAGTTTAATATATTCAATGAATGTTTCTTTGGTAACTATTGCGTTTTCATACATCCTAAAACTGCGCCACCTACTGTGACCCCACTTGACACACAGCTTGCCCCTTCCAGTCCTCCACAGATGCTTGGGCTTTGTCAATTGGTTGATTGTTTTTGAAGGAAATTCATGGCCACCTGCTAAGGGCCAGGCCTTGAGCCCAGCCTGTACACACAGGGTCCCAGTTACCCCTCACAGCATCTCAGTAAGTACAGATTAAATGGCCTTCACTGTGCCTGTGCATTTTGTGTTGACAAGGGCATCCTGCTGAGCTCTGGGGATAAAGTCATCACCTCTGGGTAGAGGGTAGGGGAGAGCCAGTCTCCCTGGATGGAGAGGGGATTCCTAAAGGCAATTGCCCAGGGGCGGGGTGTGTCCTTTACTGTTAATTTACTTAATTTGTCTTTTGAATTG
Organism: Galeopterus variegatus; assembly: GCF_000696425.1. Taxonomy (NCBI): domain Eukaryota; kingdom Metazoa; phylum Chordata; class Mammalia; order Dermoptera; family Cynocephalidae; genus Galeopterus; species Galeopterus variegatus. Next base: position 143,853 of record NW_007730193.1, read on the forward strand.
AGGTCCATACTACGTATAGTCAGGAATGTGAAGTAAAAAGTGCACAATCTCAAATGCACAGCTTGATTAGTTCACATGTGTGAACCTACACAACCGCCTCTTGTCAAGGTACGAAACAGCAACCGGAAGGTCCCTCATGCCCCTCCCAGCCAATCCCGACCACCTCGCCGGAGTTGACCACTATGCTGACCCCTATCACTATGCACTAGTTTTGCCTATTTCTGAGCTTCGTATAGATGGAATCACACAATTTTGTGTCTGACTTCCTTCACTCCATGTAATGTCTGAGATTCAGCCATGCTGTTGTGTGCATCAATAGTTCCTTTCTTTGTATCTCTGAGGAGTATTCTGTTGTATAGGCGTAACACAGTTCACCCATCCTCCAGTCAACGGGCATTTGGCTGACTTCTACTCTTTGTCTATTATGGGTATAGCTGCTCTGAACATTCCTGTACTTGTCTTTGGGTGGATATATGGACTCTGTTCTCTTAGGTATATATCTGCTGGTAGAACTGCTAGGGCTTAGGGTAGGCATGTGGGATTGACCAGTGGTGTGCTGGCTTAACTACCAGCTCTTTGGGGAGAAAGAGAAGCCTTGGTTTATAGTGTTGGCCAATCTCCATGGTGGAAATAATCCTGCCATGGCTGACCTCAAGCTATTAAGGTGAAGTCACTGCATCCAGATGCACCACTGGACCTTGGAACCCATATGAGCCGGCTCGAGAACACCACTGGGCCTCTTTTCCTTAGGAATGTGTCCAAATAGAACAGGGCCTATAACCCCAGAGAGCAGGCTGCATGCTGTAGCCTGGCTCCACTCTTTGCATGGCACACTTAATGTTTATATTTACTTTCCCAGCCCAGTTTTCGGGCTAAAGAGCAAGTGTCCACCTCTCGCCAGGGTGTTAAAAGGGGAATGTGTACCCCTGAGGGCAGTGTGGCGTGGCAGTAGGGATCAGGGAGCCACCGCAAAATGAACTGCGGAGCAGAGCTGCCTGCCCACTCCAGAAGTGTCCCTTAGATGCCAACCTTGGAAGATCTAGGTCTCATCGTTATTAAGGAAAGTAGTAATTTCCTTATCTAAACCAAGGCTCAGAGAGCATAAGGGCTTGCCTAAGATCACACAGCTAACAAGAGGGTGCCAAATTGAATGCCACCTCTAAAGCTTGATGCTTGGAAAGATCTCACATCAGAGGAATGAGCCTCTATCAATGGTGAGGAGAGAGAGGCTCCACACCCCAAATCTCACTTGGAAGAGCTTGACCAGGCCAACCAGGCCTTTCTGCTTCATTCACAAGCCCCCAGTTGTATGATGCAGCATTTTACGGGCACTCAGAAGCCAGCCCCAAATCAGCTGGAGTGCATGGAAGCTCTTCAGTCCGGGCGTGGCTGGTGACATTTGAGGGCCTGAAGCCTCGGCGGGCACCTGCCTGCTTTCCAGAACATCTCCTGCCACTCACCAGCTGGCCCTTCCCTGCAGGTGGGTGTTCTGCTTGTTGATGTGCAGCCCATTCCCCCGGTGGAGCGAGCTGCCCCCGCATCCCTACCTGGTGAGCTCAGCCCTGGAGAGCAGCTCCAACAGCATCTCTCTGCCAAGTCTCCAGGACCCTGAAGGTGCCTCCCACCCTGGCAGAATTAGTCATTCTGCTCCAGCACAGCACAGCTGCCTCTGCAACAGCCAGTTGTGCAGCAGCAGTATGGGCCTGTCTCTAGTCTGCTCCTCAAGGTCACAGGCAAGGTCTCTTTCATCTTGGTGTCTTCAGGACCTACATGAGCCTGATGTTTAGCAGAGGCGCTCAGGAAACGGCTTCGGTTTATTTAAACTCAGAGAAGAAATATCTCAGCACTTGGGACTACCATCAATACTTTTCTACTTGAAAGTGGCCCAGGAGAGAGCATGGCATGGGATGACATTCGGGGTCCTGGTCTCCGAGGAGGGGTCCCCGAACCCACTGTGATGGCAGCCTCCTTGTCACAGCCTCCTGTGCTGAAGACGGACTTCTAGATCAGTCTCATTCTCCTCTTCCATCCACTTGCTAGTGCCAAGCCTGCCAGCTGTGTGGTGAAGCTGCCTGGTAAAGCTGCGTGACCAGAAAGGAAAACACGAACCGTGCTCGTGGGACTGTCTGCAAGATGGGGGCAAGTACCACTCCCTCGTGGGGTGGTTGTGAGGAGTGGGGCTGTGGGTGGAGGGGCGCTGTCCCCCAGTAGGTGCCCAGTAACAGTGCTGTCGTCACTCCACTGCTGGCTCAGACCTGGGCCAGGATGGTCTTGCTCAGCCCGAGATGCACTTTACCCTGAGTCAATTTGCATCATGAGTGGCTTTAAATGAAAATAAGAGATTTCCTTCTGCTACATTTTCCCCATGATCATTATGCTCTTATCCTGTGAAAAGACTGGAAGGGGTTAGACTTGGTGATTCACAGTGGTTGGGGGGGACTGGGATTGGGGTGGGGTTTTTTCCTTTCTCTTTCAGAGTTCTTTTGAAGCAAGACTACCCTGACCTGTCCGAGTCCCTGCTGGGACCCCCTGATTGATGGATGTAAGTAGGGAGTGAAATAAAATGAAAAAGTAAACATCAGCCTGAAGGAAGAATAAGTTCTGTTTTTAATGTTTGAGACCAGGTATCATGGGCTGGTGACCAGAGGAGACCAGGGCTCTGGTGTGAGGCCCAGGGTCCGAGTCCTGCTGCTGTACCTGCATGTGGCCTGGGACAGTCCCTCACCTTCTCAGAGACTTGGTCCCCCACACGTGAGCCGGGGCAATCACATTTCTCTCCAAATCTTGTGTGGGGTCAAACAAAACACTTTCTAAACTGAAAAGCAGTGTGTAATTACTAGCCATTGAGGATCTTTTACCATTTTAAATAAGTGTGAGATATAACTACAATGGAATATTACTCAGCCTTAAAAAGGAAGGAAATTCTGACACATGCTACAACCTTGGATAAACGTTGAGGACCTTATGCTATGTGAAATAAGCCAGTTCCGAAAAGACAAATACTGTGTGATTCCACTTATATAAGGCACTTAGAGGAGTCAAATTCATAGAGACAGAAAGTAGAATGGGGGTTGCCAGGGGTTGGGAAGAGAGGGGGGATGGGGAGTCAGTGTTTAAGGGGGACAGGGTTTCAGTTTGGGAAGATGAAAAAGTTCTGTGGATGGATGTTGGTGATAGCAGCACACCATGGGAATGTACTTAGCACCACCAAACTGTACATTAAAAATGCTTAAAGTGGGCCGGCCCGGTGGCGCACTCGGTAGAGTGCGGCGCTTGGGAGTGTGGCGGCGCTCCTGCCAAGGGTTCGGATCCCATATAGAGACCGGTCCACTCACTGGTTGAGCGCAGTGCGGGTGAGACACCGAGGGTTGCGATCCCGTTGCCGGTCACGAAAAAAGACAAAAAGGAAAGAAAAATGCTTAAAGTGATCATTTTTATGTTATGTATATTTTACCACACACACAAAAGGTGTGACAGCCACTTTGGGAATGGAAAATGAAGGGATGAAAACATATACCCCATTTCCAGGAAAAAAGTAAACGTGTGTGTCTATTTCCTTTATATAGATGATAAGTATAATAAAGGGAAATGAGAGGAAACTTCAAAAGGAAGGTTGCCAGGCCATGAGGCTGTGGTTTTATAGCCTCTGGGTCAGTGTCCTTCACATTGGAGAAAAGCTGATATTGCTTGTAACATTTTTAAAGGTCAAAACCAACTGGAAGTTCAGCCCACTGCCTAAATGCATGATAATAGCAAATTTAAAAATTAATTATAAGGTCTCTCCTGCTGACACTTGGGTGCCATCTCCGCTGGTGCAGAGCTGAGAGGGGCAGTCACTCTCAAAGCTGCCACCGTTTGCAGAAAGCCTTTTCACTGTCTGCTTCTATTCTCAGGAGCCAGCTAAGCTCCACTTTATGCCATTGTCCCCAGACAACAATACGTTTTGAAATGAAAAATGTTCTAATTGGACACAAAGGAGACACCTTCCAGTTTCCCAGCCCAGATGGGATTAAAGACTCTAGTTAGCTGAGGGCAGAAGGAAAAGTAATTTATCAAGGATGCTTGGGGGACCCTAAATCATCTTCAGAGTTCCTACACTGTATGAAACCTTTGCCATGCAGCAAAAGCAAAGTCGGCAGAGCACTAGGCCCACGGGAATGAGTGCCTGTTAGAGCCAAGTGCTCAGCATGTGTCACCTGACTAAGCTCTTCCAACTGCCCTGTGGTTGTCCCTGCCATCTCTGTTTTTCAGTTGAGTAACACATTACGTACAGAGGCTAGACTAGCTTGCCCAAGGTCAGCAGCCGCAACAGCTACAGCCTAGAGGGATTCAATCCTTGCTCCACCTAATAGGAAGGTCTTTTCCAACTCATTACGGTGCCTGCCTTTTGCCTGAAGAGCAAAAGACCTAGATTCCATTCCAAGTCTACGAGGTTTTGGATAAGCGTGAGTCTTTGTTCACTCATTTTGAAAATGGGAATAATTTCTATATTAGTCAGCCTGGCTGGGTTTTGCTGCAGTAACAAACACATTCATGCTCTACCCACTGCTGGCTACCTGGGGAATCTGCTCAATGTCTCCTCCCTCTGGGACCCAGGCCATGCCAGGGCAGGGAACATGTGACTTAGAGACTGGTTTCAGGCCCACGTTTTTTTTTTTTTTTTTTTTCCCTTTTTTGAGCCCCGGCGGCCCCCCCCCCCCCCGGGGCCCCGGGCCTTCCCGGGGGGGGGAAATTGGGCTTTAGGGCCGGTTTTCGGCCCCCCTTTTTTTTTTTTTTTCCCTTTTTTGAGCCCCGGCGGCCCCCCCCCCCCCCGGGGCCCCGGGCCTTCCCGGGGGGGGGAAATTGGGCTTTAGGGCCGGTTTTCGGCCCCCCTTTTTTTTTTTTTTTGCCCTTTTTGAGACCGGCTGCCCTGCGCCCAGCCAGTGGGGGCTGTGAGCGTACTGGTCAACCCTATATAGGATCCGAACCTGCGGTGGGAGCGCTGCTGCGCTCCCAGCGCTGCACTCTCCCGAGTGCGCCAAGGGCTCGGCCCTCAGGCCCATGTTTTAAGCGACATGGCCACACCTAACCTCCAGGGGGTGGGAAGTGCTGAGTTGCCTTGTAACTGGGAGGAGAACCAGGCATGTTTGGTGCACAGTACTTGTGCCTACCACGGGCTTTTCCTGATGGCTTCACTAGGCTGTTGTCAAGATGGAGAGAGGGAATTGTGTATGATACCATTGGTAAAACATCAAGCCCTCTACAGATGTAAATTACATATGTAAAACACAAATGTAAATGATAAATGTAAAATACGAATATATTATTAACATTGTTGCAACTGATATTAATAATCTTTCCTGTCTTTCACACCACTCCAAGAATCTGCCGTGGTGGTCAACGCAAAGTCATGGGAAGTGCTCTCTTCCTGTTAGGATGGGAGACAACGAACAGACCCCGCACTGTGACCAGGCTTACTGCTTTGACTTCTGGTCTACTGCCTGTCATTAGATTTTTTTCTCCCTCTGCTGAAGTTTCTATCATCCAATCCCAAAGCCACAGAAGCATCAGAATTTTAATAGACTTGGGCCCCAGAGCCTGATAACAAAACATTATGATGCACGGCTACAGATGGAAAGTGCTGGGTCTTTAAATTGTGACATAAACACTGTGGTTTTGAAACCAGAATGGGGGTCCCCAGACCCTGCATGGGTGATTGGGAGGCTCCAGGAAAACAGTCAAGTGGTGGGTGCCCAGTTGATTGGTTCTGTTTTGCTGACCCTGGCCCTAAGGTCATGCCATAGATTGGATACCGTGGCTTTAAAACAAACACATCAAGAAAGATTCTTGACAACCTCTAAAAGTTTCCATGTCTGTCAACATTTAGGCTTCCAAACGTGTTTCTTTTCTCTCCTGCAGCCTCATTCCCCATACTAGCAGCTTCTCTTTCCTTCTTTCTAACTGATGATCCCTTCTAATCTTTCCATTGTTCTTCCCTAGTCCCTGTCCCCCTACTTCCTGACTTTACCCCTAGCTTCTCTCTTTCTGCACCTCTTCCCTGATAGGAAGTGTAGTGTAACATAGTTCCAGAACACACCTTAACTTCTCTGAGCCTAGTTTCCTCACCATAGCACAGGGAAGGCAGCACCTAGCTTACAGGCTTTCGGATGGGCTTGGTGTGTGACCATGGTTAATCTCTGTCTTTCAGCCCTCCCTCTCCTCTCCCACTGCAGCCCTGGGGCCACACACCCTCTTCTGGGCTCTCCCAGGCCCCCGTGCACTCTCTGCCCTGGGAGCTCAACACCCCCATGGGCTGCTGTGACAGTGTCACTCCATAGGTTCCAGGCTCTGCCTTTCTCAGTCCAGCCCGAGAGGGACAGAGAGAGATGGCACTGGGGCGTGCAGAGTTGGGGGTGGTGGGATTTTGGCAAATGAGCAGTCCAGGAGCAGTATGAGGTATGAGAAAAAGGAGATCTGAAAAGTCCAGCTCCAGACAGGAGCTGCATCTGCCTAAAGAGATATAAAGGTACGAGGAGATACTTTTGGCTATTTGCATTGGGTTTCTTGTCTGTGACTCTTTTCAGAGACTGGACCACGGGGCTGTCTTGTCCATTCTGTGTGGCTCCTTCCATGGTGTGGGCTCAGCCACAGGCCTTGAGCTCAGTGTGTGCTGGGTGTTCAGGAAACTAGTTCTAAGGTCCTGGCGTGGGCACACTCCACGTGGCCAGCAGGGCAGCCCCTCTGGAGTGTTCTGGGTTCACCTTCACTCTGGGGGCTCCCAGCCTCCAACATCACCCTCTGTGGCCTGCCCGCTCAGCATTCCTGACCCCCCCACCTCTTCCCCAGCCCTGTTTGAATCATTTGGAAATCTGGACTTGCGGAGTTCCAGCCACCTTGCAGCCTCTGCAGGTGCCATTTCTGGCCAACGTGAGCCTCCCCCCTCATCTCCCCCCGTTGGCTCCCAGTATCCTCCTTGCCTTGAGAACTCTGGGAGGTGGAGCCATGACCCAGTCCCACCTGAGATTCAAGACTCTTTCTAATTAGTCCTACTGGGCCCCAGTCCTGCTGAGATGGCCCCTTCTCAGCTCCTCCTTTTGCTGTCTCTAGGACACCTGATGTTAAAAGAGGCCCAAGGCTAAGGAGAAGCCCTTGCACCTGGGGGTTGGAGGACATTCTCATCACCAGCCTGGTTCCCTAAGGAGCAGATGTTGGAAACAGCCCCTCCTGAAGGCAGATTATGGAATAGGCCAGTGCCTTTCTGGGTGGGCACTAATTCGTCCCCGCCTTGCTGAGGAGGGCCCAGTGGATGTCCTTTCTGCAGTTCCTTTGACCCGAGGTGGTTTTCACCCACTATCATGGCCAGAAAGATCACCTGTAGTTCTCCACGTTCCTGGAACAGGCCCTCTGGCTTTTGTTCAACACCTTGCCGCAGAATCACACTGCAGAGACCACTCACTCCAAGGCCCTCATTTACAGCTGGAGCACACAGCCCAAGGTTACTCAGCTCAGGGCCACCCAGAGCCAGGGTCTAGATCTTCTGACTCCCAGCCAAAGATGCAGGCCTCACTCCCCGCACCTGTCTCTGCACATGTGGCTCAGTGACCTGCTCTAAAGTGTGGAGCTCAAATAAGAGACATGACTCAGCTACAGGGATGGCTCCCACCCTGCTCCCCTCACCCCTCACCCCCTTAAGTCAGGCGTTGAACTGAGACTGCCAGCCTATCTCCCAACGGTCCAGTGGGGCTCTGTCGTCCTTATCACTGGCACTGAGTGCTGTCTCTTTGCAGGGGCCAGGTGTCTTCAAACCTCCTAGACTTTCAAACACTGGGATCTCACGGACCATGGGAGGAGAGAGATGCTCACAGCATAAGAGGTACCAGGGCACCATGGGAACCGCTGAGCCAAATCATTCTCTCCCTCTCTTCTCCAATCAGGCATCATTAGAGCGTGCATATGGAGTTAGATGTGCATATTATGTGACTCCTCTGTTTGTAGATAGCAAGATCCAGGTCCCCAAAGTGAAAGTCACCCTGAAATCCAAGCCAAGGTCAGCTGCTGCCATGGTTTGGAGGCACAGCTGATAGCAATCAGTGTACAATGGATAGGACTGGTTGTAGCTCAGGCTACATGGTAATTTAGAGAGAGCTTATTTATAAGAATGAAGAACATCTCTAGGTCATCAGAAAGTAGCCACCATGAAATGTAATATAAAATCAGCTGTAGTTCTGGAAATCGTATTATGTCATGGAGTGATGCTTCACTGAGAGAAGTTTCTAGATGCTAGTGAGGAGCATGGGAAGAAGAGACTGAGCCAAAGCTTCTGAAGCCCCCTCCAAGGGGTGAGGGGCTGTCTCTGGTGTGGCCATTGTCTCACCCTGATGGGTCGCTTTCTGTCTTTAACAGATGTTTCCTAGACTCATTCTATGCTCCAGGCACTGTGCCAGTTTCTAGTGACCCTGTCCTTAAGGGACTTACGCTCTAGAATGGAAAACAAGAGACTAGAAAAGGGATGGGGGTCTCTGCATACTTTTCCATCTTCCTTCTGTATGGGTCTGCCCTGCACTTAGGGTACCTGCTCCTGATTGACCTTCTCAGGCTTGTCCCTGCCTCAGGGCCTTTGTACGTGCTATTGTCTTTCTGTTCAGGATGCTGTGTCCTTATATCTTATAATGACTGACTCCTTCTCATCATATAGATCTTCTTGGCTCAAAGTTACCTCTTTGGAGGGGTCTTTCTTTTTTTTTTTTTTGTCTTTTTCCGTGTCCGGCAACGGATCGCAACCCTCAGTGTCGCCCCTGTACCGGACCGGGGACCGGCAACGGGATCGCAACCCTCGGCGTTGCCCCCACGCCTCGCTCAGCCAGTGAGCGGGAACCGGTCTGTATGTGGGATCCGAACCCTCGGCGGGAGCGCCACCGCGCTTCCCAAGCGGCGCACTATAGCAGTGCACCACCGGGCCGGCCCTGGAGGGGTCTTTCTTGATTGGTCTTAATCTCTATCCTGTTTTTATTAATTCTGCTTTATTGTCTTTACAACTCGTACCACTCTGAAATTCTTATTTAGTTGTTTATTGTCTGTGTCCCACTAAATGGAATGTAAAGTCCATGAGAACAGAGATCATGTTTGTCTTGTCCACTAGATCCTAAAAGCTATCTTAGCATCCCTAAGACAGCATTCTAGGCTCTTGCTCAGTAAATATTCACCGATGAATAAAGTTCTAAAAGCATCTACTGCTTACCTGCACCAGGCAAGGCATTGTGCTAGGCACTATGAAACTCAATTTACCGTGTGCTGTGCTGCACACTGTGTTTCATTTAAACTTTGTAAGTGCCTTGTTGAGAAAACTGATATTATTTCCATTTTGTAAACTAGAAAATGGAGATTAGAAGTGTGGATAACCTGTGATAGTAGATTATGGTATCGTTGCCAACTATTTGCTGCCTTGACTCAAAAGAGTTCCTACAATTCTGCCCTAGTGACAGGAAGCTTAGCCATGTGGTTCACTTTGGCCAACAAAATGTGAGGGAAGCCACCCTTATGAGAAACTTTAAAAGTCATCAGGTGGTTCCACCATTGTTCTTTACCCTCTGCCATGAGGACATGTCGTGATGACCAGTTCCCAGAGAGAAGATGCGAGTTAGAGCCTTGCTGACCAGCAGCTGCTGAACCTGAGTGAGAAATAGGCCATGGCTGCTGCGAGCCGCTGAGAATCGGGGTTGTTTGCGCCCACAGCGTAACTTAGCAAAAGCTGACAAATGCGCTGGCTACAAGAACTTTGAGAAGGGAAAAGCTTTCGGCGGGGGGGGGGGGGGGG
>NW_007730193.1:153840-203432 GCF_000696425.1 Galeopterus variegatus
GGGGGGGGGGGGGGGGGGGGGGGGGGTGGGGGGGTGGCACATCTACAGTTAGCTAGAAATGCCCTAAAGAAGAGATGGGAAGATGTCGCGCAGCTGGGGCTTACCGATCCAGGTGTCTGGGCACACACCATTTCCCCTCTCTTCGCTTATAATCACTGAGCTGCTGACATATTGTTTTGCTCAATGGACACCCCCAGGTTTACAATCGGGCTGCCGCCAACCTAACCCTCTGGTCTTCTCTCTGGTCTCCTGTGCTTTTTCTTGCTTCTCTCCTGTGCCCACCACAAGAGCAGGCATCTGGGAAAATCACTTCCTCTTTTCAAACCTCAGTTTCCCCATCTGTAAGAGGGAGGATAATGACACCTCTTGGGATTATTTTTGGGACTGAATGAGTTAACATGGGAAGGTGCTGAGCCCTTTGTGGATGTTGACTGAATGAGAGAATGAATAAACAAATGAACACACACTAGAAAGTCTGGTGCCAGACCTGGTTACAAAACAGTCTCTTTGGATGTGGGCTGTTATGACTCACTGTCTTGGGGCTTGAGCACCTCTGGAGGAGCTGATACAGCGACTGTTTCTGAAACTACAAAATCGAGGTGGCAGTGACCCTGGCAAGGGGCAGCCTCCCACGAGTATCATTTTGAAGCAGGCTACAGCCTCATCTGCCCGGAGGCAGAGATGGAGGAGTGAGTGTCAGCAGAGGCCCTGAATAGAGAGATGCCCACCCTGGGGCAGCCATTCTCTTCTGAATGCTGCTCCTCGGGATGCAGGCTCCCAGGAACAGGGCAATTGATTTTTGCAACGCAGACACAAAGGCCCAAGCAACGTGGGACCTGGAGAGACACTGTGACAGTCAATCAATTCCAGGAATGGTGTTGGCCTGTGTCCTTTTCAAAGAAGGCAGCCCATCAGTTGGCTTGGTACCCCTTCGTGGATTCTGAAAACCTAGGCACTAAAAAATGCTCCCCTTGTCAATGAATTGAGCCACAAATTCAGTTGTTGCAGAATCACCCGTAAAACAAATGTCAGGTCAACCTAAAATCCTGGGACTATGGGAGATAAGTGAAAGACATGGAGATGGAAGAAGGAAACTAATATTTAGTATGCACCTACCCTGTGCAAGGCATCTTTAGACATGATTTCATTTCGTTCTCACAATAACTAGGCAAGGCGGGTACAACGAACTCCCGAGATGAATGATAGAACAGAGGCATGGAAAGGCTGGGTAGCAGGCCCAGGAAGGGGCAGAGCCTGGGCTTGAACCAGCACTGTCCGATCTCGAGAATGGTGTGTTTCCCACACTACTGCTTCCCACACCCCTGCACAGCCTGTGAACATGGAAAGGTAATACAAGGAGGGTGGTCCTGGGCTACACTGAGTTCTCTTGGGGCCAGGACTGGACTGAGCTGGGGTGGTGCCTGCTTTTATTGAAACATTTGTTCACACGTGAGTAGAGGAGAGGGTGCATGTGGGAAAAGGGAACTGTTATGGGTACCTGTAACAGGAACTCAGAATGTGACCTTATTTGGAAATAGAGTCTTTATAGAGGTAATCAAGTTAAAATGCAGTCATTAGGGAGGGCGCTAAGTCAACATGACTGGTGTTGTTATAAAAGGGGAAATTTGGAGACACAGGCTGCCATGCACAGAGGAAATGAGGCAAAATGACACAGGGAGAATGCTGGGTGAAAGTGGTGGCTGCAGTGGTGCATCTACAAGCCAAGGGACGCCAAAGATTGCCTGCGACTGCCAGAAGCCTGGAATAGATTCTCCCTCACAGCCACAGAAGGAACCAGCCCTGCTACCACCTTGACTTCTGGCCTCCAGAACTGTGAGACAATACGTTTCTGGTATTCTAAGCCATCCAGTTCATGATACTTTGCATGACTGCCTTAAGAAACTAACATAGAGACCATGATGGTGGCCTCAGTTTCCCCTCTACTGTTGGAACAATTCACCTCTGTTCCCAGTTTGGATAGGCCACTTCCTCATCAAAACCAAAGCCCTGCAGGGAGGGCTCAAAAACCCAGCGCTCTGTTTTGCCCAAAGAACAGATTCACACTCCGTATGGATTAGAGACTCAGCAGGCTCTGCGCAGGTTGGCTGTAAAGACAAGAGAGGAATCACGGAGAAAGGGTGCAGGCTCACTCCCACCCCTGTCCCACCCCCAGGATTACTAAAAAATTATTTAAAATCTGCAATCTTAATTAATTGATTGCCTATTAATATTCAAGTATCTGCATTTATTTTTCTCTGTGGTAATGGTCACAGGTTAAGAAGTGGGCAAATACTGCTATGTTCTAATATTAAACGGCACGACAGTATTGTCGCAAACCTCAGATTAGTCACTGAAATTCACCCTCTTCATGACTGTCATTTAAGTGTCTGGACAAAATCAGAGTGATAACCACCCTCCCCACTTCAGCTCATCTGAAGACTATGAGGTGTTCTGGTTTTCTGTAATATTGTTTCCAACAACTTCAACCTTTTTAGGGGAAGAAGCAGAGATTAATAAGCCACATGAAAACACTAATTTCCATATATTAGAGATAATGAAATATGTTAATGGCTTAAACAAAGCTAATCTACAAGATTAAAAATATAGAAGGCAATTTTAAGGGCAGAGACTCCACACTGAGGTTTTGGCAGCTGATTAAAAATCCTTTGCTTCCCTGTGCTTTAGGAAAGTGGCTGAAGGCCCTATAGCTACTTGGACAGAATGCCTCTTGTCATGGACTGGATGTATGCATCCACCCCAAAATTTCTATGCTGAAATCTTAACCCCCAATGAGATGGTATGGGGGGGTGCTTTGGGAGGTAATTAGGTCATGATGGTGGAGTCCTCATGATAAGATTAGTGTCCTTATAGAAGAGACCCCAGACAGCTCTTTAGCTCTCTTTCCGCCCTGTGAGCATGTGAGGATATGAGTACTCCAGAACTGTGACAAATAAATTTTGTTTGTAAGGCACCCAGTCTATGGCACTTTGTTATAGCAGCCCTAATAGACTGATACCTCTAGCATCAGAAATCTTGGGGGGAGGCATCCCATTCTCACTGCTCAGAGCTGTGTGACCTTGAGCCAGTGACTCAGCCTGCGGCCCCAATTCCTCCTCTGCCTAGCTCTCCAAAGAGTGATGAGGCTAAATTGAGATGTGTTCAAGTGCTTTGCCAACTGTAAAGTGCTTCGCCAATGCTGGGAAGTGCAAGGCCCAGGGGATTTGCACAGATTGAGCAGTGCAAACCTTCTGAGATAAACAACCATTAAGCACAGCTAACTTGTATGTTGAGTTTTTCCTCCTGTAGCTTCCTAAAATACTTTAAAAGAGAAAATCTACAAGTCTCAGGATGAGGCTTGGCAGCCAACCCCCGCCTACATCACAGGTAAAAGAGCCTTTGAGCCCTTTGTTCCTAAACCCCAGGCCACTGCTGTCCCTATTGGGGACGAGACCTTGTTAAGGTGGTTAATGCAGCCCTCCCCTTCAATACAGCAGTGACAATTCAGAGGCTGAGGCAGCAAAACCACACGTAGCAGCAGTTCCCAGCAAACAAGTGAGCAGGCTGGTGCTGACCTGTTCGGCCACGGACAAAATCCCTCCTGAATATAGTCATCTTTGCTCTAGCCTTTGCACAGAGGGCTGGGAAAGCCTATCCCTGTGGGTCCCCCAGCTTCCAGTGATGCCCATTTACTGTGGGGCACACACAAGTAATGGAGAGGGTGGAAGCCACAGTACATGCATCTCTGTAAGGGTCCCCCCCAACGTGTGGATGTAGAGTTTCAACTTCAATTTCCTGACAGCTCCAGGGAGTACTGTGCTCCTCTTCCACCCCTCAAGATTGGGAGATGCCCCTGCTGTTCCTGCCCAAGGTGCAGGTTCTGTGGGCTCCTGCTGGTGCCTGGTGACCCGCCTCTCAGCCTGCAATCAGGACCAACCTCCCACCCTTACCCTGCCACTGTCAGCTTCAAACCAGCTTCTCAGTGACGTCCCATCGGGTCCCTCCTCCAAAGGTTTTCTAACACCAGCTGGTGTTGTGTGCAGAGGGGCTGTTATTGACCAGCCATTGCGACCTTGTAAAATGGAATAGAACTGCTCAGCGCTGCTGGTCTCCAAGAGTCGGGTCTGCTCTCCTGTGAGAGCAGGTGAACCCAGCCTTCTTACGAGTGTGGTGCAATGTGTGTCTTCCTCCCTCTGCTGGCTCTCTTTCTCCTTGGATTTTATGCTTTTCGAGCTGTGTGTTAATCTCACATTTGGCTTAATGTGATGTGCTGCTGTTTCTAGTTCAGTCCTCTGTTTTTTGGTTTTGGGGAAGTGGGTGGAGGTGGATACAGGTGGAACAGAACAGGTTCAGTGTTAATGACAGCTGGCTCCTTTGGGGTTGGTGTCCCTCCCTGGCACTCTCCTACACAATGGGTGTGGAGGTAAAGCAAATATCCCATCATCAGCACAGACATGATGAAACTAACTGCTAAGAGACACTACTAACTCTTTCTTTTGTAAGAAAAGTATGAGCATATTACTGCTTTATGTAACTGGACTCAACTATTTTCTTTAGTCTCTGTTGGCTATTTCTGGGTTGAGCTGTGTCATTTTCAAGTGCACATTATATACTCCAGAGGCAGAGCTCCATTGTAGTAAATGAAAATTCTCTACTGCTAGGGTGAACCAGAGAAAACAGTCCCCAATTAAAATCAAATTGTGTGTGGCTACATGACATTTCCGAGGTTTAATTATGTGGGAAAGAGAAATCGAGGCAGTCTCTTCATCTCTAAACCAGTTCTTAAAATATTCCACCCCTGCCCTATCCACTGCTAATTTGGGTCTTAATAAGAAAGGGGCAAGGAAGGGCTGAGGGAGTGTGGGTGGAGGCAGACAGCTCTTCAAAACAGGGCAGCAACAAAAGAAGATCCTGAGGGTCTGGGTGGCAGCTGCAGTGAACAGCTCCTAGAAGTGGGACGAGAAGAGGCGGACCAGCCTGAGAACAGCATGTGACTGTGGAGGGGCGAGTGAGGGAGGCAGGAGCTCCAGCTGCTTCCCCAGCAAGGGAGGGCCAGGCCGACCGGCTCTTCCTCCTGCTTGTCTATCTCAGCCAAGGGCATTAACTGTGAGGCAGCATGGAGTTCTGCAGCAAGACAGGCTGAGGGTCAAGGTCTGGCTTTGACCCTTACTGCTCTCTGTGAGATCCTGGACAAGTTCTTAGCTCTTCTCAGCCTGTTTTCTCTTATGCAACATGATGATACTAGTACCTTCCTGGTAGTGCTGAGAGTTAAAAACTGTTCAGAACATTGTTAGTATTCACTGAGTGTCAGCAAATATTACTATTAACCCAGAATTCTGAAGCTAATCTTCAACTCATTCCTCTTTCTCCCCGCCATTTGTAAGTAATCACTGAGTCCTAGAACTTCTACCTTCTACATTTCTCTCAAGTCTGTCAACTTCTTTCCATCTCTTTCCTCTCTCCACTCTACCCCCTCTCTCTTACCTCAGGCCACCTCCCTGGCTCACTGGGACCTCTAGGGAGGTCTCTTTGCTGGCGAGAGGTGGAGAGGACTGTTCAAATGTTGCCATTGGTGGCAGCAACAAGCAGTGTGGGTGAAAAGGACTAGAGGTGGGGAAGGAGTTAGTACACCATGAGCCTAAACGAGGGTGGTAGGCAAGTGAGTGGGGAAGGAGGAGAGGAATGAGACACTGCAGGGATAGGACAAACCAACAGAGCTCAGTGACCACACAAGGTTTTGGGAGAGAGGAAGAGGAAAGACCCAAGCTGCTTCTGCAGCCAGCGATGCCAGGATCAGAATTGGGAAAGCCTGAGGAGCAGGCTGGGAGGAAGATAATGAACTCGTGGTATGTTGTGGGGTTCAAAACAGGGATGTGAGCAAAAGTGCTTTGACAAAGAAATTGCTATACAATAGAAGTTATTACTTTTTGACATTTAGATAATAACATGATAATCTTGTGAATGATAATTCTGGCAACAATACATGCTTTAGGTATTGATAACTATCGGGCACATTCTGTTAGGAACCAAAGAGAATAATTCATCTGTCCAAAGCAGCAAATGTATAATCCAGAAACTGAATGCAGGTTTCTCATCCAGCCCTACCACACATTTGTTCAATCCCTTTTAACCTACATAAGAGGAACTCTTACTGCACATGTGCTCTGTCTTTCTGCTGACTGCCTGCCTCTCACTTCCTGTGGTGGCTAGGAGGATAGGCCCTGAATTTGCATCCTGGCTTTGCCACTTCATAGCTGGGTGACCTTAGGCAAGTTGCTTAGACTGTGTCTCAATTTCCTCATTTCTAAAGTAGGTATAGTAGTAGTCCCTAACTCGAAGGATTGTGGTAAGGAATAAATAACACATGTGAAGTGCTTTTAAAATAATGCACGGCACACAGCATGCCTGCAGGAGCCTCCTAATGCTCTCCCTGTCCTGCCATTGGCCCTCTGTAGTCTATTCTCAACACACCAGCCACAGGCAGCCTTTTGAAACCTGAGTAGAGCATGTCATTCTTCTGCTCAGAACCTCCAACATGCCCCTTTCCCTCAGAGTGGCCTACAAGCCCCCACCCCAGTAACCCTCTGTTATCCTCTCCTGCCACATCTCACTCCACACACACTGGCCTCCTCCCTGGCTGTGAACACATCAGCTCCTACACAGGGCCTTTGCAGTGGCTGTAGCCAATACCTGGAAGGCACATCCTAGAGAGTGTTATAGGGAACTCCTTACCTCCCTCAAATCTCTGCCCAAATGTTACCAAACTGTAACCAGTCGCCTGGGCCTGTCCATCCCTTACCAGCTCTGATATCTTCACAGCACGTGTCTCTATCTGACGCATTACACATAATTCACTTGTTTCCTGCGTTTATTGTGGATTGTCTCTCTCCTTCCCACAAGAATGCAAGCTCCACGAAGGCAGGGCTTTTTTTAAATGTTTTCCTTGACGCATCTTAAACACTTAGAACAGAGGCTATACACAGTAGGTACTCAATAAATGTTAGTTGAACTAAATATATGCTTGTTTTTAATAGTCAAGGGAGTCTCCAAGTTGTTCATCTGTCCTTTGAAACTCAGAAAGCACCTGCCAGCAGATACCACCTCCCCATGGTAGTCAGGCCATCTGTGTGGACAGACACGCTCACATTTCACTCCTAGTCTCCCAGCTCCTCCACCTGGAATTGTCTTTTCTGTTCATCTTTGTAAATCTATGTCTCTTATTTTGAAGGTGCAGATTTCTAAATCCCAAGTATTCTACATGGGGACTCATCTTACTAGAATCAGAACAATCTTTCTGAATATAACCAGTGGGTATTTATGAATAATAACCAGAAACTCAAAAACTTAGTAGCCTTTTCCTATACTGTTATCTCTGCACCAATACTGACTGATGATTTGCTTATTTTATTGATGGTTGATTTAATCATAATGTCAACCATGATAATAAATAATAAAAAATTCTTACCTCATCAACAGACAAGCTGATCTATTTTGCTAATCACCGCTTTCACCACCTTTGTGATATGCTAAGAGCTTTTCAGTTAAACAAATGGCCCATTAGATAAGAACAGAAGTGTTAAGAAAGTATAATTTATTAGATTTCTGACTGTGTAACTGGTTTGAGAACTCTACATGGACCTAATTAAAACATTGGACCAAAAAGTGTATGGGCAGTAATTTAATGATTTAGCCTATGTGGCATCTGTCATATATAATACAATAATACTTCATTATCTCTGCCCTCTGTGATGAAGGTTCTAGGATATCTCCCCCTCCATGATGTGGGTGTTCTGCGTTATAAGAAAGATGCAGTATACAACACAGGGGACAAGTTCTCAACTGTAGCACAACTGAACACACAGATTGTGATATTTTATAATGGAAATTTACTGTTTGAATAGCCACAAGTGCCTAAAGCCATAATTCTGCAATAATTACCATAACTTTGGGAACTTTCTGCATCATCACTAAGAAAACAGAATTCAAAATTACCAAACAAAATTATCTTGAAAACCTAGTTTCTTCTGAGCCAATTTACTCTTTTCTAAGCCTGCCTGCTGATAAAAGGTGGCACATATATTGTCATAACAATAATATGGTTGGCCTCATCAAATTACTTGGTGTTCTGCAAGAAATAAAAATCTCTCAATTCAACATATCTAAGCCCCTTTATATTACATCTCAGAAACCATTCCATTAAAAATAAAGTAAAACCTAGAAAAACAGTCACTAGTTTACTGAACATGTAACTGACTCACCAAATTGTTCCTAGTATTCCCTTTCTCTTTTAAATGAAGGCCCACAAAAGAAGGGACTCCTTGCACATTCAGGGACAAACCACTGTCGCAACACACTCATTTGGTGCGAGTATGAGTCACCAATGTCTCAAAAAACCCTTTTTTAAGGTCTATTTTTATCAATTTGAGAATGGATTTTGGAAACCCTTTAATCCCCAAATTTCTATGACACTTTATTTTCAATAAGGTCCATTTACTTATCACTCAGCCTTTTTCCTTTCTTCAGTCAAGGCCACCTAACCATCCCCTACTGTGTCACTGCATAAAGCCTGAAACTAAAGGGCTCAAATTTCTGACCCACTAGTTTTGTACATTCAAACCAAATGTGCTCCTGCTCCCAGCTTGTGTACATGTTGTCCTCTCTGCCTGGAAAATTCCCTCTCCACCCTAACTCCCTGTGCTTGACTAACCCTTGCTTATCCCTTAGGAGTTTGGACTTCATTCTCCCCAGGCAGCCCTCCCAGACCCCCAATTCAGAGCAGGCTGTCACCCTTTATCAGGCCCTGCCACACCATACTGTGCTTCCCAAATCCATAGGACCTACACTTTATACTGCAATTACCCATGTATCCGTCTGCATCTCCCTAAACTGTAACTCTGAAGACAAGGAGCACATCCATCTTGTTCACTATTGTATCCCCAATGTCTAGCAAATTGCCTACTCATAATGGGTGCTTAATAAATATTTAAAGAATGAACACATGAATAATTTGACAGTAAGTAAACTGTAAAGTATTTTTATTAATGCCTTATAATAGGATCCTCAAGTTCCAAGTAAAATACTTAAGAGAATAATATCTAATGAAGTATTTTTAATCTGAGATAATTACAAAGTCAATCAGAATATACCCACTCTTAATGTAAGCCAAGCTTGTGCTTTTCACTTAATGGAGTTGGCTAAATAGAAGCTCAAATAAGTGCTTGTTAATTATACTAATTAACAAATGGTTGCATTAAAATATATGAGCTATGTAGAACCTAGTTAAAGTCTGAGGTTACTATGTGCATGTAGTTAGCACATAGTAAGTAAATACAAAAATGAGACACTCTATCCTACTACCACCTAAGAATCTATTGGTGGATCTCCCAGATGTATGAAGAAAGCCAAAAGAAGATGTCTTAAGATTTTATCCTCTATTTTATTTCATGAAGAAGTTTATTTGCCCAACATGTTATCAGCCACATTTATTTCAACAATCCTGGAATTCATATTTCAGTTCAAAAGTGACTTTCTGAGATAAACCTTTCCTGAATTCCCTGACCAGGTCAAATCCTAATATCCTTTCCTAGAACCACTAGACTTTTACATTTTGGGAGGGTAATTAATCTATCAAATTCCTCCAGAACTCTACAACTCAAGCTCTGCGAGGACAGAAACTATCTCCAATTTTGCTCCCAGGGCCTGGTACAGAGCCTTATTAACAAATAGTGAGTTCTGAAAAAGAGATCTGATAGGTAAGTGATCACACAAGCCACTTTTCCCTTAGGTCATTTGTTGAGTCCAACAATCTCTAACTTCCTTTATGATGGCTTTGAAAGGTGATAGGAACAGAAATCAGATCACACAAGGCAGGAAGTCTAACAAGAGATGCTTCTTACAATAAAGTGAAATCCAAAGGCTATTCAGTGAGAATAAATTGGAAACGAACCATCCCTTGTGAGGAATTTAAGTCTGGGATTAACCTGGGTATTCTAGAGAACTTCAAGCCATGATCTTGATTCACCTAACCATTATGGTGGTATACCAGGCACTTGGCAAAAGCAAAAAACAAGTTCTTGTACTATTCATCCAAATAATTTTTCAAGTATCATGACCAGCAACATAGCCAAAGATAATCAGGCACGTAAGGAAACATAACACCATGAGCATAAACCTTCAGAGATAATAGATAACAAAAACAGACCTGTAAAAATTATCAGTGTTAGTCTATCAGAGAGTATAATATACTTGGAAGTTAGGAAATATACCTCTATACTTCTTCATGACGGAAATTAGAATGTATTTTGAGCCAAAAGACAATGAAAATATTACATACCAAAATTTGTGGTAAATGGTGCTTCCACTTCAAAAAACAGCTTGGCAGTTCTCCAGAAAATTAAATATGTTACCATAGGACTCAGCAATTCCACTCCTCGGTATACTTCCAAGAGAACTAAAAGCATATGTTCACACAAATGTTCATGGCAGCATTCTTAATAGCAAACAAAAGTGTAAATAACCCAAATGTCCATCAACCGATGAATGGATTAACAAAATGTGCTATATCCATACAATGGAATATTATTCAGCCATCCCATAAAAAGGAATGAAGTATTTATACATACTGCAACATGGATGAACCTCTAAAACAAAAGTGAAAGAAGTCAGACACAAAAAGCCACATATTATGTGATTCCATTTATATGAAATATCCCAAGTAGGCAAATTCGTGGAGACAAACAGTAAATTAGTGGTTGTCGGGGCCTTGGAGGAGGGGGGAGTGCAGAGTGGCTGCTAACAGGTATGGCCTGTCTTTTTGTGGTGATGAAAATGTTCTGGAATTAGATAGTGTTGATGGCTGTGCAAGCTTTTGAATATACTATAAACCACTGAATTGCACACTTTAAAAGAGTAAATCTCACAGTATGTGAGTTATATTTCAATTTTTAAAACTACGTAGAATGCAGCCATGTAAAAAAAAAAATCTATAGCCTTACATGGCTATATTAAATTATTATTACTAGTTTGCTAGTAGAATACTCTCTAGTTTACTTACTATTCTTACTAATAAAGATATGCTTGAAAATATCTACAAGAAACATTAACCTACAAAAAGATATGTAGCAGATTTTAAAAGAACATCTAGAATTCTAGAAATGAAAAATACAAAAAAACCTAATGGGACTGATATAAGAGGTGCTCAGTTTCCCTGGGCTTGGGTTTCAGGACATGCCTCTGGGTTTCTAGCTACTCCCTGAGGTCTGAGGCCTCCTCCTCTGGAGGAAAGTTACTCTTACCAGGTAGACCTATTTTCAGCAGCAACACAGAGAAGATGAGACCACAAGGGGCTGTCTTATGCAAATCCAGTGGCTGGGCATGTTCAATAGAGCACAGAATATTCTTGAATATGGCTGGTGCATGTGATAGGATCTGACCAACAAACATGCTCCAGGAAGGGACTGACTGAGCATGTGCAAGACTAAATGTTACATAACATGGAACCACCCCTTAATTGAATATTCATTAGATAGAGAAACTATAAAAGCCGAATCCCCTCCAAAGGTGGAGTTGTCCCTCACTTTCCTGGAGGCAAACTGGCTGAGATATGTATATTTTATTTTGTATCTACTTTCAGCAAGCGGCTGTTCATTCTCTTGAGACAGCCTGCACTTTGTACTGAACTTTTTAAGTATGTTTTTCTTGCTTTTGTGTTAGGCTTGATGTCTGTACTGACCTTACTTTTGTGTTAAACTTGGTGTGGGCCCTGATGTCTCTGGAGCATGCCACACTCACTCTGTGGAACCTGTAATTTCCTATTATATTAAACTTGTTCTCACTTTCTACTATGAGTCTGCCCTTTAATTCTTTCCTGTGGCGGAGTCAAGAACCTGGGAAGATGATTGGGTGGGTTGAGGCCGACTATTGGGCCACCTGGACCATGTCTCCAACATCAGGATGATTTAAAAACAGATTAGATGCAGCTGAAGAAAGAAGTGATAAATTAGAAGGTAGGTTGTAAAACAATTACCCTTATTCATGTAATAAGCATGTTGACATATTCTGTGTTGAAGTGTCATGTCTGCAACTTACCTTCAAATGGTTCAGCAAAACATGCATCTGTTTACGTAATGTGTAGTAATGTGTATGTACTCATAGACATAAACATGTTTAGCAAGAGAGGAAGATAAAGCAAACATGGAAAAATGTTAACAATTGGTGGATCTAGACAAAGGTCTTATGGATGTTTAATGAACAACTGTACACTCTTGGCTTCCAAACAGTGTTTTGTTCCTACCTCAGTGGTGGCTTCTCAGCTTCCTTCAGTGGTTCTTCACTTTCTCTCCATTGTCACATTCACCTCTTTGGAGATCTCATCCCGTCTCACAGCTTTAAACAACAACCAAATAACTAACTCCCAGCCTCCATTCCAATCTAGGCCCTGTCTCAAACTCAACTGCCATATCCAGGTGCTTACTTGACATCTCTACTTGGTTATCTAATAGATAACTGAAATTTAGCAAATACAAAAATGAACACCTCAAAATTTTCTCTACCTGTAACCTTCCTCATCTTGTTGATGGCAACTTCATCTTGAATTTCAGTTGCTCATTCTAATACCTTGGATTTGTCCTCAACTTCTCTTTTTCGCATAGATCTTATCAAGTCCATCAGTGAATCCTTAAACTAATCACTTCTCACTTATCTTTGAAATGTCAGCCCTACTCTGAGCCACCTTCAGCTCTGATCTGGATACCTGCAACACCCTTCTCACTGGCTACCTGCCTCACCCCATGTCCCTGCACCACTTCCCCCGCTAAAGCCAGAGTAATCAATTATAATTTAGGTCACATCATGTCATTTTGTACCCTAAACCTGTCATAATTTTTATTTCATAGACTAGAAGTTCACATCTCTAACAATGGTCTTTAAGAACCTATGTATGTCACCTGGCGCCATACTCTGCTCTTTGCTCCATGACCTCAGATCTCCTCCTTCTCTCCCCTTTGCTCACTTCACTCCAGCCACACTGGCCTCCTTGCCATTCCTCCAACATCCAAAAATCCTCCTGCTTTAGGGTCTTTGCACTGGCAAATCCCTTTATCCTAACCCAGTTTGTATGATGAAAACCAGTTTCAGTTTGTCTGGGAGTGGGACTCAGGCATTAGTATATTTTTTAAATGTTCCACATTTCTTCAAAATAATCAGGGATTATTTTAGCTTTGAGTTGGTAATTGTTGAAACTAAGTGATGGAAACATGGAGCTCATTACATTATTCTCTCAAATATAAAACAACATAAAAGCTTCCTTGGCAATTCTAATGTACAGCAGGGTTGGGAATCACTGGTCTATATATAGTACCCAAAATAGGTTATTTTGCCCATAAATAATTGAAACGTTTCTATTTGAAAGGCTTTCTTAGTAAATTAAAAAGATACACATAAAATGAAAAATACGACATTTATTTTCTGAAATAGAAGGGAAAAAAAGTATGTGTTTGAATTCAATTTGCAATATACATTCACAATAAAAACACCTGTCCCATGTCATACTTGTCTTAACTCCCAATGTTGTGGCACCTGAAAGAGGGAAAAGAAAATTTCTGGCCCTTGGTTTGTAGAACCTGAAACTTGCAAGAGAACATGTGAAACATCTACCCCAAACTGAATCCTTCTGGGTCAAGACAGAGGCTTGGTAGCAAAAAACTTCCAAGAGTTGAAAAATAAAGGGCTTCTTGCTGTCCACCCAAACGCTCTTGAATAGTCATGTGCAGGCTGAGGTTGTACCACAACTTTCACTAATGCTTAACCGATTTTGAGGTAAAGTACAGAGCACAAAAGAATGAGATTCTCTTCAGTTTCAAATAAACTAATATCTAAATCTGAAATTGTCAAAGGTGACATCTTTCTCTTTAAAAAGTAAGCCACCCAATTGGATTTGTTGGTTAGAAAGACACTTGCTAATAAACCTGACAAAGAAAAATTAAACTAGCACTTTTTTTTTTGGCCATAGTAATGAGAATCTATAAAATGTTAACTTCTTAAGTCTTTGGGAAGTAGAACCACATGAGTTCTATCAAACTTGTCTACACTGAGGTGAGATGTGATCCAAGCTCCCCTCAGGAGACTGGGGGACCTGCGAAGATGTGCTCATTTGTGGACTCTTCCCCCTCATGCTCACCAGATGACTGTTGACGACACTAAGTTCTTGGATCACCATGCTCAGATCCTCATGTAATTTAACTATCCCAGTTTTTACCTCTCCTAGAAGAACTTGAATGGAATCGTTTGCTTCAGGTTCTTTAGGCAAGCCTTTAGTTGTCTGAAAACTAGAACAGGACGGAGAGGTGAAGTGGTTTACATTTGGGGTAGAAAATTCTACAGGATTACTGTTGGAAATATGACTTATCTTCTTTTTAGTGGAATTAGAGTTACCTGGAAGAATTTCCAGTAGATTGAGGCTGTCATTTTCCTTTTCATCACAAGACACTGGGCCCCTAGGAGCAAGGGGGTGGTAAACCTTGGCAGTCTTGTCTGTATCTTTAAAGGAAGTGAAAGATGACTGTAGATGGGACAAAGTCCAGAAGGGAGGTCTGGCCAAAATCGAGGGTAAGAGATGGACTGACTTCTCTGCAGAGGCTGAATCAGGAGATGACGTGGAGAAAGTAGAAAAGGAAGACGTTCCCTCAGAGGCAGTTGAAACTAAAGTGCATAAAGGAGAGAGAAAGATTTATGCAACATACAAATGAGAGTATTAGTTAAAATAATTTTATAATGTAAAAGCCTATATGGAAGGTCTCAACATAAATAAACTACTTAGAATTTTAAATTTTAAATATTCATAATAAGCCTAAAAAACCCAAAGTAGGAAACTGAGAAAACCTACAGATGTATTATATATCAATAATACCATGGAAATGAAACTAAAATAGAACTATCAGTATTCATCTTGACTCCCAAACCCTGCCCAACATATTTTTACACTAAACTTAATCAGAGAGAGCAGAAAAGTATTAAACACCATTCTACTGACTGCCAGTATTTTTAGCTGGTATTTAAAGTCTGAGAAACCTGTAACTTAAGATTCCCTCATCTTTTTTCCCCCCGCAGAGATTATTATGACAAAATGAACTACCAACTACAAGTACCCAAAAGTTAGAAAAATTAATTGTTTTCTCTCTGTGGTCAAATATAATCAAGACTGAAGTCCAATTCTTCTAAGATCCAGAACACTTTAGCACATGTATATAATATTTTCTTGGTGAGAAAAATGAGAAGTGAAGTAAAAACCATTCTAAATCTATTTTCCATCAAATTAAAGATTTGAGAAAATTTTAACTTCCTTTCAGGCAAAATCATATTAAATCTCTTCTCTCACACTTCATTTCTAAATCATTATTTCCCAGACTGCTCTGAGGAACACTGTGTTGCTTAAAATGTTAGAAGATGTTTTGTGAAAACAGGGCTTTGAGGGCTGGCCCGTGGCTCATTTGGGAGAGTGTGGTGCTTATAACACCAAGGTCATGGTTTCGGATCCTATATAGGGATGGCCGGTTAGCTCACTTGGGAGAACGTGGTGCTGACAACACCAAGTCAAGGGTTAAGATCCCCTTACCGGTCATCTTTTTAAAAAAAAAAAAAGGCGGTGGCGGGGGGAGGGGGGGGGCTTTGTGGTCAAATAAAACTGGACGATTGAATGCTGTGCCTTCCATTAGGAGTTTAACAATGTTCATTAGCACATTTAAAATTGTGAGAAATCTACAGTAATTTATTCAAGTGTTTCCCAAACTTTCTTAAACACAGAACTTTTTTTCTCCTTGGGATATCAATTTACATTCATTTATGTATACAGTATATGGTACAAACTGGCAAAATCCAGGTTTAAAGTCTTTGCAACTCTGAACTTGCTACTTAAAAAAACAAAAACCACTCTAAGTCATAGAACAAGGAAATTTATGCTTACTACTTAGCACACATGACTTATCTTTCTACATGATTTTATTTTGCTTTACATATTCATGTCCTTTCTAAACAATTGACCACCTATTAAAATTATGGTTGGGGCAGGGAGTTTCTATTTTCTGCCTCAAAACTCTCCATGGC
The DNA here is from genome assembly GCF_000696425.1 of Galeopterus variegatus. Classification (NCBI taxonomy): domain Eukaryota; kingdom Metazoa; phylum Chordata; class Mammalia; order Dermoptera; family Cynocephalidae; genus Galeopterus; species Galeopterus variegatus. The sequence goes on from NW_007730193.1 coordinate 169,936, forward strand.
CTATCTACAGTTCTCAGGAAAAATTCCCATCACAAAACCTTTTGGGATGAAATGAATATTCTCAGCTGATGCAGTAGCAGAACATGAAAAGGGAAGCAGGAACCTCATCAGCACATGGTCAGGTCTACTCAAGAATCTAGGTCAGGCTAATCCAGACATTCTATCCTTGGATTAAAAAGGTGGAATAATGGTAGCGAGCATGTTTATGATGACAGCCTCACGCATTGTGTCCTGAATCACCTTGCTACACTCTGACCTGGGTGTGCTCTGTGTCTGGATCACTGCTGTCATCTGACAGGTCCCTGCACCATGCTCCCAGGTTGGTACTACTGTTTTCTATATCTCATGTCTCTCTCTTGGTTTGCTCTCATTTTGGTGTAGCACATTCTCCAGTAGATCACTGAAAAAGGAGGCATGAGAAGTAAAAGTTTTGAGAACTTGCATGTCTGAAAAATGTCTGTATTCCACCCTTAGGTGAAATGATATTTTGGTTAGATAAAGAATTCTAGACGGGAAATCCTTTTCTTTCAGAATTTTGAGGGCCACATTTCACTGTCTTCTTGTTTCCAGTACTGCTGCTCAGGACTCAGAGCCATTCTGATTCTTATTCAATACATTTAACCCGTCTTATCTCTGAAGTATTACAGAATTTCCTCTTTGTCCCCAGTGTTCTGTGGCTTCTTGATGATGTGCCCTGAAGCAGGACTCTTCATTCATTGAGGTCAACTAAAGTGAGACTTTTAATCAGGCAACTCATTTCCTTCAGCTTCAGAAAATTTTCTTTAACGATTTAATCAATTATTTTCTCCTCCGTGTCTTCTCTGTTCTCTCTTTTTGAAATTCCTCTTGTTCAGCTGTTAGATCTCCTGGACTACTCATCGAATTTTCCTATTTTTCTTTCCCATTTTTCCTACCTTTGTCTTTTTGCTCTATCTCCTTAGAGATTTTGTCAACTTTGGCTTCCAATCCTACCATTAAGTTTTTCATTTCTGCTATTACATTTTTAATTTTCAAGAGCTTGTTTTGTTTTTATCCATTTCAGAAATTTTTTTTTTCTTTTTGTCTTTTTTCGTGACTGGTAACAGGATCGCAACCCTTGGTGTTGCGCCTGCACCACGCTCAACCAGTGAGCGGACCGGTCTCCATATGGGATCTGAACCCTCGGCGGGAGCGCCGCCGCGCTCCCAAGTGCCGCACTCTACCGAGTGCACCACCGGGCCGGCCCCCCATTTCAGAAATTTTTTAAACACCCTGTTCTTGTTTCATGAACACACCATGTTCTCGTATCTCTTTGAGGGTATTAATGATAAGCTTTTTAAAAAAGTTTTCCTTTCCCTTCATAGTATGTGTGTTTCCTCCAAATTATTTTTCTTTGTTTTTGGCTCAATGTTCCATGTTAGAGGTTTTCTTTTCAGATATCTGGTACTCCTTGCTGTCTGCTTATGATTAAGAATGGAGTGTTAAAAAGTTGAAAGGAAGCTTTGAGTGTGAGTATGGGACATGTCAACCTTGAGCTTCGGTGTACAGTCATTTATTAGGGAACCACCAATGTCAATATATTTAGTTCTTGCCTCTGAGTCAGGTTAGGTTCTTATAAAAATAGTTTTCCTTCCTCCTACCTAGAGGTTAAAGGTCTGGCTACCAGTAGGGAAGGGGGAGTCCAGGAAGGAAAGGGGGCTGAAGCATTCAGCATTTGGTTTGCATACAGTCAGTTAGTCCTGCAGTTTTGGTTATGATGTCCATGCCCCCAGCTATATCTAGCATCTCTGATTTCAGAGAACTTCTAATCCACCCTCTCCAGAAAACAAATCTCCAGACTCTGCCAGGGGTTGTGTGTTGCAGGGGGTGGTATTCAGAATAATTGTTCACCTGCTTCACAAGGTGAAGTCTAAAGATTTCAATGCTTTTCAAATAGCTGTTTGCTAATTCTTTTTATCTAGCACCAGATGTGGAGTAAGTTTTATAACCCCACTTTAAATATGAAGCAAAGGATTGTCAAAGAAGCTAAAATCTCTCCCAAGATCACAAGGCTTAAAGAGGCAGAGATGAGACTCAAATTCAAGTCTCTCTGATGTCAAAGCATATAATCTTAATTACTATACTAACCTTCCACGCTGTTCCACTCTATTAGAATTATTTTTACTCTATTACAGAATTATGTTAAATTCTGGGTATAAAATTTAGAAGGCAATCAGGGTGGTGAGGGGACTTTACATCTTATGAGGGTACTTCAACAAGTTCATGGAAAAATAGAATTGAAAGATAATACAAACCTTTCCATGAACTTGTCGAAGTACCCTCCCTCGTTTTTACAAGCAATGGTTGATGAATATGCTAATCTTTACCCAAAAAAGGGATGATGGAAGAAAGAATGAGAGGATATATTTAAGTATTTGAAGATAGTCACAAAACCTTAGTAATAATATCTTCCATTTTTCATATTGTACATGAGCCAGAACTGGGATCGATAGGTAAAAGTTATAGAAAAACAGATTTTAGCCCAGTTAATGAGAGAACTTCCAAATAGTCATGGTTCTCTATCCATGAAATGAGCTGCTTTGGGGAATAGTGATTTCTTGATACTCGTAAGCTCATGCACAGCCTGAATGACCATTTGTCAGGGATGGCTGAGGCAAGATTTGTGCATCAAGTGACAGAACTATATGTTCCTGATGAGATTCTACGATTCCAGGACCCAAAACATATCAGAGTACTAAGAAACTATTCTTGAAACAGAAAAAATTGAGTTCACTCTGGTCAGAAAGGATGATTTAGTAAGAAACATTTAAGTAGGCTGAGAGGAAAATCATACTTGAGTCAAGTATTAATATAGTGTTATCTTACATATTTAAAGATAATGAAGTTACATTAGTCACGTATATATGATGTGATTAAATAACCTGGTATTTATCTTTATGCTAATGGTTCTCAAAGTGTAATAGCAGCAGCATCACTTGGGAATCTGTCAGAAATGAAGTTTGTGGGACCCACCCCAGACTTACTGAACTGGGGGATGGGCCCAGAAAACTGAGTTTTAACAAGGCTCCCCGTGTTTCTGAAGCATTTAATGTTTGACAACCACTGCTTTCTCCTATCTATCCACCTTTCTTTTGCTTTGTGGCTACAACTGCTTACTAAATTGCTATCATTGTTTACAGTTTTGCAGCTTTGATTCATGGTTACACGATGCTTTTGCTTAAAAAAAAGTCACTTCATCTCTAATTGCCGCACACCAATTTACTTTTGTTTCCAAACACTCCACAGCTGCACAGACACTTCAAACTACTCTTCAGGGCACTTCTCCACTGCCCATTTAGTTCCGCTTCTCTGGCTCACTACAGAAATTATTTAGGTAGCTTGTTAACATTCATGCATTCTATTCAATAGAGCTGAAATGCAGCAAATATTGCAAATAAACTGCAGTAAATGGTTGTATTTTAAAATCTCATTGTGATATATGCACACCAATTGATGTTGAGCTTGTTTGAAGATGGCACTGATAAAATTATTCCAAATGCTGGTGTGTTATCTTTATTATACTCATAAATTATATTGTACCAGTTAATTATTACATTAAAACTTTCCATTTAAAAAGCATTTAGAAGAACTGTGCTGCAAAAATAAAATGACAAATTTCTAGAAATATTTAAAAACCCTTATGCATTGCAAATGTAAATTCTTCTGTAAGCAGGTCTTTGGTCAACTAAACACTTTAAACAGTTCACTGTACAACAGAGGTGTTTTTTAATTCTCCAGTTCATCTCTTTTCAATCCTCCTAGCTGATATACATTGGCTGTTAAGCTAACTACACACATAAAATATTCTGATTTTGTTCTGTGTTTAAAAATGTAACATTTTACACAAATGTTCATAGCAGAATTATTCATAATGGGGCCAAAGAGGAAACAACCCAAATGTCAATTAACTGATGAATACAGAAAATGTGTGTATCTTCACAAGGAATATTATTCAGCCATAAGAAGCAATGAAGTACTGATACATGCTAAAGCATGAATGAACCTTGAAAATATTATACTAAGTAAAAAAAGCCATACACAAAAAGCCACATATTGCATGATTCCACTATGTGAAATGTCCAGAATAGGCAAATGCATAAAAACAGAAAGTAAATTAGTGGTTACCAAGTGTTAGGGGAAGAGAGAAAAAGGGAGTGACTGTTAATGGGTACAGAACTTTTGGGGATGATGGAAGTTTTTGAATTAGTGGTGATATCTGCACAACTCTGAGTATATACTACAAGCTACTAAATTGTACACTTTAAAAGAGTTCATTTTATGGTATATTAATTAGATCTCAATATTTTATTTATTTATTTATTTATTTTTTTATTTATTTTTTCAATGACAATAAAATTTAAAAATTTATTATTAATTTAAGAAACTTTATGGGAAAAAGAACTTGATGAACATCACATTATTTGCATGCCCTAATATCACCTTCAGGGCTGGCCAGTTAGCTCACTTGGGAAAGTGTGGTACTGACAACACCAAGGTAAAGGGTTCAGATCCCCATACCTGCCAGATGCAAAATAAATAAACAAAACAAAACAAGATCTCAATATTTTAAAAAATATAACATTTGAAAATTTATTTTAATATCTTTATTATAAATAAGCTACATAAAATAAATAGATTTAGGAAGTCTCTAAATCACTTATGCTGAAAAAAAAAATGCATCTGGGGACATCATCAAGATGGCAGAATTGATGGTCCCCAGCATCACTCTCCCCCATAATCGACCAATTTACAAGTATTAAAAAGCAAAGACTGCCAATCTGGGACTGCTAGAGCTCAGGGGAAGAGGAGGAGAGACTTGTGGCATTTATGAAAGTGGGAGAAGCCAGGGCGAGGGGAAGTAGAAATTCTTCCGGCTGTTTCAAGTCCCAGCTATGTCAGGTATAGCCCTGTGAGAGTCGGAAAAAAGGTATGCATACAGAGCAGGAGCCAGAGAAAGCTGCAGCTGAGCCCTTTGCGTGAAGTTGCCTGGAGTCTGCAGGGAAGAAGAGGGCCAAGGAGAGTACTCTACCAGCCCCCAGGCCAACAAGACCACTCACAGGGTTCCTGGGAACCCACATAGGAGTGGGGGCCGCAGCTGACCAAAAAGAACCACCCACAGGCTGGTAAGTCATCGCAAGGGACCAGCAAATGGAATGACCCCCTACGCCAAAAACATTTGAAGTGCGGGAGGGAGGCTGGCCCAACGGGTGAACACTGGGGTGTAGAGTGGGCAGCTGACGTGCCTTCTGATAGGTACAGGCCCATTCAGTGGAGACTGGTCAGGATGACAAAACTGCATGGGGCACAGATTGCTGAAAAGACAGTCTGGGCAAGAATTTCCACACCACCCAGGTGTATCTTATCTCACAAGACCCAGAAATGATTAAAAGGCCAAATTAAAATTTGATCTGCACAAAATGCCTTCCCCAGAGAATCAGCAGAAAAGAGCAATTTAGTGCAGTCACAGAGCTCAAACGCTGGTCCCAACAGGAAGTTCCCCAATTTGGGGATTAACCAAAACCATAGATAAGAGGCAAAGCTCTGACATTAACTGGTAAAGGTTTAACACCACCAAAGAACACCTATAAAACCTAGAAGAGGTAGTGGTCTCCTCAAATGCCCAGGCATCAATGTAAAGACACAAAAATTGAGAAAGAACAGAGAAATATGACACTAACACAGGAAACAAATGAAGCACCAGCAGTGGACCCAGAGTAACAGTGGATTAATGAAAGGTTTGACAGAGAATTCAGAATAACCCTCTTAAGGATGTTCAAAGAGTCACAAGAAAATACAAATAGAAAATCAAATATCTGGAAAACAATCGAGGAGCAGAATGAGAAACCTGACAAAGGAATTGAATCAATTAAAAAAACCAAATAGAAATTCTAGAAATAAAGAATACATTATCTGAACTGAAAAACATAATAGAAAGCTCCAACAGCAGACTTAATAGAGGAAAGAATCAGTGGGCTCGAAGACAACATATGAAATTATCAAATCAGAAGAGCAAAAAGAAAAAAGAATAAGAAAAAGTGAAACACAAATTCAGCAAATATGGGACTCCCTCAAGTGAAATAACCTCCCTATAATTGGCATATCTGAAGGAGAGGAAAAAGGAAGAAATGCAGAAAGCATATTCAATAAAATATGGCTGAAAATTTCTCATGTATGGAGAAAGATGACAGCATCCAGGCACAGAGAAGCTCAGCGGTTGCCAATCAAATTCAATCTGAGGAGGAACACCCCAAGACACATCATAATCAAATTATCAAAAACCAAAGACAAGGAATACTGAAATCAGCAAGAGGAAAAAAAAACCACATAACTTTTTTTTCTAAATTGAAACATGATTATTCATATTTGTGGGGTATAGTATGTGATGATCAAATCAGGATAGCTGGCATATTCTCATTACAGAATGTACTCATTCTTTGTGTGCTTAAACCAATTAATTTCTCCCTAACACCCCGCCCCAATAACCACAGTTCTGTTCTCTCCTTCTGAAAGTTCCATGTATTACTGTGTTTGTTGTTTCTTTCTTCTCTAAATCTTGCTCTTTCTCTATTTTTTTTTAGCTCCCACTTATAAGTGAGGACGTGTGGTATTCGTCTTCTGTGCCTGGCTTATTTTCCTTATAATTTTCTCCAAGTTCATCCATGTTGCTGCAAATGGTAGAATTTCATTCTTTTTTATGGCTGAGAGTATTCCTTTGGAAACACATAACATTCAACAAAGCCCCAATACATCTCTCAGTGGATTTCTCAGCAGAAATCCTACAGGCTAGAATTCAGAGTGCTGAAGGAAAAAGACTGTCAAGCCAAGAATTCTCTATCCAGCAAAACTAACCTTTAAATATAAAGGAGAAATCAAGTATTTCCCCAAAAAACAAAAGCTAAGGGAATTCATCCACACTAGACCTGCATTACAAGAAATGCTAAAGGGAGTTCTTTAATCTGAAAGATGACGACACTAAGGAGCAGCAAGAAAGCATTTGAAGGTACATAATTCATTAGTAAAGTAAGTTCACAGACAACCTCAGAATACTCCAATGTCATAAGGGTGGTTAAGAAACTGCTTACATCCTTAGTGTGAAGAGTAAAGAACAAATCTAACAAGACACTAACATATACAACAACCATATAAGAGACAGGCAAATATTAAAAGATGTAACTTGAAACAACAAATTGTCAAAAAGTTGGGGTGAATGACACCAAAGTGTAGAGTTGACTTTGTTTTTTTACTTTTTTCTTAGATATAAAATTTAAGTTGTCATTAGTCTAAAATAATCTGGTACACAGCTATAACATGTTTTTTGTAAGCCTCATTGTAACCATAACACAAAAACTTAGAAGAGACATACTAAAATAGCAAGAAATCAAAATACACTGCTAGAGAAAACCACTCAATCACAAAGGAAGACAGTAAGATAAGAAAAAAAAAAGGAAAAAAAGATCAACAAAACAACCAGAAAAGAGGAATAAAATGGCAGTAACAAGTCCCTATTTATCAATAATAACTCTAAATGTAAACAGATTAAATGCCACAATTAAAAGACACAGAGTGGCTCAATGGATTATAAAACAGGAACAATACACTGCCTACAAGAAACGCACTTCACCTACAAAGACACACACACCATCTGAAACTGCAGGGACGGAAAAAGATATTTCATGCAAACAGAAGCCAAAAAAGAGCAGTAGCAGTTATATTTATATCAGATAAAATAGACTTCCAGCCAAGGAAAGTAAAAAAGGATAAGGAAGGTCATTATATAATGGTAAAAGGATCAATTCAATGTGTACATATTCTAAATATATACACATGCAACTTCAGAGCACCCAGTTGTATAATGCAATTACTATTAGACCTAATATGAGAAACAGACTCCAACACAATAATAGCTGGGGATTTTAACACCCCACTTTCAACAAAGGATAGATCATCCAGACAGAAAATTAACCAGGAAACATCAGAATTAATCTCTATTCTAGCCCAATTGGACCTAACAGACATACATAGAATTTTCATCCAACAGCTGCAGAATACACATTCTTCTCAGAAGCACATGAAACATTCTCTAGAATAGACCCTATGTTAGGTCACAAAACAAGTCTTTTTTTTTTTTTCCTTTTTGTCTTTTTCCGTGTCCGGCAACGGATCGCAACCCTCAGTGTCGCCCCCGTACCGGACCGGGACCGGCAACGGGATCACAACCCTCGGTGTTGCGCCCGCACCTCGCTCAGCCAGTGAGCGGGAACCCGTCTGTATGTGGGATCCGAACCCTCGGCGGGAGCGCCGCCGCGCTTCCCAAACGGCGCACTATAGCAGTGCGCCACCGGGCCGGCCCACAAAACAAGTCTTAACACATTTTTAAAAAAACTGAAATAATATCAACTACCTTGTCTGGCCACAATGGAATAAAACTAGAAATCAACAACAAAAGAGACACTAGAAACCACACAAATACATGGAATTTAAACAACATGCTCCTAAACAACAAATGGGTTCAAGAAGAAATCAAAAAGGAAATTAAAAATTCCTGGAGACAAATGAAAATGAAAATACAACATACCAGAACCTATGCAATAAAGCAAGAGCAGTTCTAAGAAGAAAGTTTACAGCAATAAATGCCTACATCAAAAAAGATTTCAAATAAAACTATCATTACACCTCAAGGAGCTGGAAAAACAAGAACAAACCAAACCCAAAATCAATAGAAGGAGAGAAATAGAAAAGATTAGAGCATAAATAAATGAATTATAAATTAAAAAAACAATACAAAAGACTGATGAAACAAAGAGTTGGTTTTCTGAAAAGATAAACAAAATCAATAAATTTGCTAGACTAAAGAAGAAAAAAAGAAAAGACTGAAATAAATTAATCAGAAATGAAAAGGAGACATTATAACATACCACAGAAATACAAAGGATCAAAAGAGACTATTATGAACAACCATATGTAAACAAACTGGAAAACCTAGAAGAAATGGATAAATTCCTGGACACATACAACTTACCAAGGTTGAATCATGAAGAACTAGAAAACCTAAACAGACCAATGAGACAAGTAATGACATTGAAGCAGCAATAAAAAGTCTCCCAACAAAGACAACTCCAGGACAAGATGGCTTCAATGCCAAATTCTACCAAACATTTAAAGAAGAACTAATACTAATTTTTCTAAAAACTCTTCCAAAAAATTGAAGAGGAGGGAATATTTCCAAACTCATTCTATGAGACCAACATTAACCTCATACCAAAAACTAGAAGAGACACAACAAAAAGAAAACTACAGACCAATATCCTTAATGAACACAGATGCAAAGATCCTCAATAAAATACTAGCAAACAGAATTCAACAATACCTTAAAAAGACCATTCACCATGATCAAGTGGGATTTATCCCAGGGATGCAAGGATGGTTCAACATATGCAAATCTATAAACATGATATATCACACCAACAGAATGAAAAAACCCATATGATCATCTCAACAGATGCTGAAAAAGCATTTAATAAAATCAGCACCTCTTCATGATCAACACACTCAACAAATTTGGTATAGAAGGAATGTATCTCAACACAATAAAGACCATATATGACAAACCCACAGCTAATATACTGAATGGACAAAAATTGGAGGCTCTTCCCCTAAGATCTCGAACAAGACAAAGATGCCCACCTTCCCCACCCTCATTCAACATAGTACTCAAAGTTCTGGCCAGTGCAATAAGACAAGAGAAAGCAATAAAGGGCATCCAAATTAGAAAGGAGAAAGTCAAACTATCCCTATTTGTAAATGACATGATCATATACATAGAAAACCCTAAAGATTTCACCAAAAAATTACTAGAACTAATAAATGAATTCAGTATAGTGGCAAGATACAAAATCAATACACAAGAATCAATAGCTTTCCTCTATGTCAATAACGGAATAAGTGAAGAAGAAATCAAGAAAGTAATCCCATTCACAATAGCTACCAAAAAACCGAAAAACCTAGGAGTAAATTTAACCAAGGAGGTGAAAGACCTCTACAATGAAAACTGTAAAACATTGGTGAAAAAACTGAAGTCACCACAAATAAATGGAAAGATATCCTATGTTCTTGGGTTAGAAGAATTAACATCATCAAAATGTCCATATTACTCAAAGCAATCTATGCATTCAATGCAATCTCTATCAAAATCAATGATATTCTTCACAGAAATAGAAAAAACTTATCTTAACATTTGTCTGGAGCCACAAAAGATCCTGTATAGCTAAAGCAATCTTGAACAAAAAGAACAGTTGGAGGTATCACGCTTCTGATTTCAAAATATACTATAAACATATAGTAACCAAAACAGCATGGCACTGACATAAAAACCAGATGTCCACATGTAGAAGACTGAAACTAGACCCTTCTCTCTCACCATACACAAAAATCAACTCAAAATGGATTAAAGAACTACATTTAAGACCCCAAACTATAAAAATACTAGAAGAAAACAGAGGAAAAACTACTCAAAATTGGAGTAGGCAGCACTTTTTTGAGTGAGACTACAAAGGCACAGGAACTAAAGCAAAAATATACAAATGGAACTACAAACTGAAAAGTTTCTGCACAGCACCCTTGTTGATAGTGAAGAACCAACCCGTGATAGCAAAGTGAAGAAACAACCTACAGAATGGAAGAAAGTGTTTGCAAACTACACGTCAGACACGGAGCTAACATCCAGAATATACAAGGAACTCAAACAACTCAATAGCCAAAAAACACAAATAACCCAATTAAAAAATAGGCAAAGGACCTGAGCAGACATTTCTCAAAAGAAGACATACAAACAGCCAACAGGCACATGAAAAAGTGCTCAAAATCACTAATCATCAGGCAAATGCAAATTAAAACCACAGTAAGGTATCATCTCACTCCAGTTAGAATGGCTATTATCAACAAGACAGAAAATAACAAATGCTGGTGAGGATGTGGAGAAAAGAGAACCTTTCTGCATTGTTGGTGGGAATGTAAACTGGTACAGCCACTGTGGAAAAGTGCAGGTTCCTCAGAAAACTAAAAATTGATCTATGTTATGACCTAACTACCCCACTATTGGGTGTATACCCAAAGGAAATTAAATCAATATATCAAAAAGAGATCTGCATTCCCACATTCATTGCAACACTATTCACAATAGCCAAATACCCATCAATAGACGAATGAATAAAAAACTGTGGTATATATACACAATGGAATACTATTGAGCTATTAAAAAAAAAAAGATATCCTATCATTTGCAACAACATGGATAGAACTAGAAATCATCATATTAAGAGAAGTCAGGCATTGAAAGACAAACACCACATGATCTCACTCATATGCGGAATACTAAAAAAAAAAAAGTGGTTTTCATAGAAGTACAGAGGAGAATAATGGTTACTAGAGGCCAGGAGGGGAGGAGGGGAAGGCGGAGAAGAAGTGGTGGACTAAAGGGTGCAAAACTATGCTATCTACCCTAAGTGAACGATTGTGCAGCACATGCATGTATTGAAACACCACACTGTACCCCAAATATATGTACAGGTAAACGTTAAAATAAAAATAAAATCACTTAATACCACATTTTTACTAGGAAAATTGCACTATTGAATTAAAGATGAGTTTTCTCACTTAGTAATAAAGTATAAATTTGGTTCACTACATTTTAAAGGTCAGATTAAGGTGTCTTTTTGCCCACGTACAGCTGGAAGAGTTGCAAGGCTGCCTCTCTGGCTTTCTGGAGGGTGAGCTGAGGGCTCCCTCACCGCTCTGTTCTGCATGGTGCTTCCGAACCTGCCTGGCCAGTAGCTCAGGGTTAGCTGGGACACTATGCAGAACCATTTTCTATCATTTTCATTTTTTTTAGGAAAATTCTTAATGGTTCTGGCTCTGAAGGCTTTTATAGACAAAAAGGAAAAGGGATGGTGAATGTGTGTGTGTGTGTGTGTGTGTGTGTGTGTGTGTGTGTGTGTGTGTGTGTGTGATATTTGGTTTCTTTCTCCAGCAAAGGTGATTCAAAAAACAGCTACTACTGAAGTCCATAGTGAAAAACACAGAACCAATGAGACAGAAACGAAGGATGAAGCCAGTGAGAAGGCCCACCACTATCCAACGTGAGAAAGGTGCAGAATAATTTTTTTCTTCCAAAAAGACTAGGAAGGAAAATTCAGTAGAGTCAAATACACTTACTGTAACTGTGGCTTATAAGAATATAATGAAAGCTGCCTGCCACCACGTCTGGCTTCTAAGCATCTACTAGATCCTTTTTCTTTTTAGTGTGCACAATCAAATATCTAATGGCTTAAAAGAATAGTTTGAGCTACAGATAAATAACTTAAAATTTAAGCTGAGGAGAAGAAATGAGCTGTTCCAGGAACAAGTTATTTAGTACCAAAAGGTCAAATAAGGCTGCTGCGGCACGTAAGTCTCTCTCATTCAGTAAAAATATTAAGGAGTATTAGGTGGTCATTTTAGACAGCTTCCCAGATACTTGAGATCCCAGATACTAGTAAAAGATGAATGTGCAAGTATTTTTTAATTTGCCCAGCTTATAATCTCCATAGTCTCTAATGTCAGAGCTGAACCCTTCATATAAACAAATACTTCCTAAAACAAAACAGAAGATAGACTCGCACTATCTTCTCTATTTGCCATTCCAAGGGATGCCAGTGTCTGTGGAGACTGGCCATCCATCCTAGCCTCATCATTTCTTGAATTCCTTAACCACAATGACCTTCAGCCACTCCTCTGAGTACTCCCTAGAACATGTCATCACTCAGAACTGCCTGGAAATCTCATTTTCCAAGATTACTTTCCTTCTCGCTTACTTCCAGCCCTCCCATTCCTTTTAACACATCTATACCTCAGCTTCGCTGAGACAGCAGATCCAATCAAGCATCTGTTTATCTTCTCCCACTCTGTCAATGCCCGCCTGGCTTCGCCTCCTTTCTTGTCCAGTCTACGTCCCTATTATCCATCACCGCAACAACTTTCTTGCCACTTCCTTGCTGCTGTGTATTCTGCCTTACCTGCAATCCAGGAATCAGCAAACCTCTTCTGTAAAGGACCAGATAGTAAATATTTTAGGCTTTGTGGGACATACAACTCTGTTGCAACTATTCAACTCTACTGCTGGAGCACAAAAGCAGCCAAAGACAATATGCCAACAAACTAGCCTGGTTGTATTCCAACAGAACTTTACTTACCAAAATAGGTAGTGAGCCAGATTTGACCCAGAAGCTGTAGTTTACCAACCCCTGTCCTAATCCTATTTCAATTTGAATATCCACCTCTTTCATTCCTACACCCAGGCTGCTCAGCACTACTGGAGAAAAGCAGAGGAGTCTGCAAACTAGGATGGCACAAATTATTGCTCTCTCAGCTTATCACTGTCTTATCAGCTTCTTCCATTTTCTACAGCAGCTATTCTAAATTTTTAAGTTATTCTAAATCTTCATGGCTCCTATATCACTTGAAACCCCTCAGTCTTGGCAGGTGACCTCTGATGATAAGAAATTGAGGCTATTACTTACAGTGTGTGGCACACAAAGGCTCAATCTATCTTAACCATCAAAAACAACAAACAGGAATAATCCCTTCCCTCACATCTGATACCTTCTTGCTCCTCCTCCCCTTACTGGCCTTCAGGGTGGGGTGAGTATCTTCCTTCTGGATTCTAGATTCTAGCCCACATCTGCCAGATAGCGCTCCACCTAGGACTCCTGGCTCTCTCTCTACATAGTTCTCTGTTGGCTCCCATCTCTTGCCTAGTTTCCTATGACAGCCTTTGAAGTGCTCCCTGTCTCCAGTTTCACCCACCAAGTCAATCCTCCACATTCCCAAAACACATTTGTAAGGTCATTAGCCTGGCTTAAGACCTTTAGTGACTTGCAGTGTCTTCAAATTAAAGTCCAAATTCTTAACCTGGCACATATAGCTCCTCATCATGTCTGGCTTAATTTTCCAGTGTTTTCTTCTATCACTTCTTCATGCACATTTTCCATTCCTGCTTTACTAATCTGCTTTTCGTTCACTTACTAAATACTGAATACCTATTATGTGCAAGGTACTATGCTTGGTGCTGGGGATACAATAATAAACAGGGCAGATATCCCTTCCCTCATGAAACTGACATTCCAGTTGGAAAGAAAGACATTGAACAATTTAGAACATTTGTATTATTTAACTAGAATGACATTAAGTGTTATGAAGGATAATTATGGGGTACTAAGATAGCAGACAGTTGGGGGGATTTAAAATGCCCCAGGGGTCAGTGATATTTGAGCTGACCTCTGAAGGATGAGTAGGAGTGAACCAGGAGAAGGGGTGGGTGGGGAGTGTTCTGGTCAGAGGGAACCACAGCATGAGGTGGTGAAGCAACATAGTTTTTCTGACAGAGAACACCAGGCTGGTGAGAGAGGCAGAAGCTAGACTGCCCACGGCTTGGAACGCTATTTGATCTTTAAGAACATGGAGAGTCTGCGGTGTAAATGAGGGAGCACTAGTAACCAGGTCACTCTGGCTGCTTCATGGAGAATGAATTGGAGCTCCCCAGAATCTCTTTGCTCAGTCACAACTCTACATTATTCCTCTGGCATGCTCTTTCTGGAAGGATAGGAGTTTACTTGTTCTGAGAATAAATGAGAAACTCTTGGGCACTTTTGGAAACAACCAGAGAGAGATTTGAGGGTTAGGAGGGGGCTGAGGTCCTACAGTTTTAAAAGTGGAACTACAAATACATACACCTGAGTATTAATAGCAAACTTTTATATTGCACTTACTGAGAACCAGGTCCCACTCTAAGCACTTTACATTTGTTAATTCATTAAATCCCCACAACAGCTCAATGTGGTAGTGCCATTATTATCTCCATTCTGTAGATAAAGATACTAACATGTGGAAAGGTCAGGTGCTTGCCTAAGGTGGCACAGTTAGTGGCTAAGCTGGGATTATGAACCCAGGCAGTCTGACTCCAGAGCCTATGCTATCAGCAACTATGTTATTCAGCCAAGTATGAGCCCTCATTTGACTTTATAGTGAGGTTTAGGGACATTTGATTTATTCCCCAACTTCCCTCTAGAACTGGAAACTCTGCATCGACCCCTATCAGGCTCATGCTGCCTCTTCTGGGGAGCAAGGCAACTTTCAAATTGGGGCCCTCAAACACGGAGCCAAGTCATGTTCAAAATAACCAATACAGAAATGATTTGGCCCTAACTTATCAACAGAGAAATATTGTATTTCACTCTATTAAGAATTTACAATAATGTTGTTAAATCTATCAATGCCACACACACTATGTATGTATGTATCATCTATCTGTCTCTCCCTCCTTTCCTCCCACCCTCCTATTAAAAAAAATTGGAAGGAGAAATTAAGGGTCAAATGAATTTTAAAGAAATCGATGTTAAAATATTATAACTAAGAATGTAAGAAGCAATTAAATAAGTTAAGTACCATATCAATGACTGGAGGGAAATATCAGTTCTGTTATTCAACCAACTACCTTGCCTGACAGTCAAGGATTTCAACCAAACATCCAATATTTCAACATTTATAAAAGCCTCAAAACTATTTATAAAAAGAACACAATCTTGGGGCCGGCCCGGTGGCGCACTGGATAGTGCGCCGTTTGGGAAGCGCGGCGGCGCTCCCGCCCGAGGGTTCGGATCCCACATACAGACCGGTTCCCGCTCACTGGCTGAGCGAGGCGCGGGAGCAGCACCGGGGGTTGCGATCCCGTTGCTGGTCCCGGTCCGGTGCGGGGGCGACACTGAGGGTTGCGATCCGTTGCCAGACACGGAAAAAAAAAAAAAAAGAACACAATCTTTCTTTAAAATATATGTACTATAGACACAATACCACACCTATAGCTTTATGATAAGCCTTGAAATTAGGTAGTGGGAGTCCTCCAATTTTGTTCTTTTGCTTTCAAGATTGTTTTGGGTATTCTAGATATTTTTCATTTCCATATAAATGTAAGATTCAGCTTGTCAATTTCTATCAAAAAAAGAAGGGCTGTCTGGGATTGCACTGAATCTACAGAGCAACTTGGAGAGAAATAACATCTTAACAATACTGAGTCTTCCAATCCATGAACATGGTATATCTTTCAATTTATTTAGATTTTTAATTACTCTCAGAAATGTTTCATAGTTTTCAATGTAGAGGTTTTGCATGTCTTTTGTTAAGTTTTTCTAATACCACTGTATGGTACTGCTATTTTAATTTCAATTTCTAATTGTTCATTATTGGTGGACAGTAATGCAAATCATCTTTGTATGTTAACCTTGTATCCTGAAATCTTGCTAAACTCACCTAGCAGCTTTTGTGGTAGGTTCTTTGGAATTTTCTATACAATCATGTTGTCTTTGAACAAAGATAATTTTAATTCTTCCTTTCTAATATGTATGCTTTTTATTTCTTTTTCTGGCCCAATGACATTGGCTAGGACCTCCAGGACAATGCTGAATAAAAGTGGTGAGAGCAGACATTCTTTCTTTGTTGCCAACTTTAGTGGTAAAGCATTCAGTCTTTCATCACTAATTATGTCAGCAGGTTTTTTTTTTTTTTTTTAAATATGCTCTTTATCGGCATGAGGGAAGGTCCTTTTATTCCTAGTTTGCTTAGATTTTTTTTTTTAATTGTAAGTGTAGAATTTTGTCAAATGATTTTCCTGTTTGAATCAAATAATTATATCATTTTTCATCTTATTTTGTTAATATGGTGGATTACAGTAATTTATTTTCAAACGTCAAACCAACCTTACAATTCTCAGGGGGAAAAATCTTACTTTGTATATATTGCTGAATTTGGTTTGCTATTATTTTATTCATAATTTTACATCTATGTTAATGAGGAATATTGGTCTATAATTTGCATTTCTTGTAATGTCTTTCTCAGGTTTTGGTATTAGATTATGCTAGCTTTATAAAATGAGTTTAGTAGTGTTCCTTCCTCTTTTATATTCTGAAGGAATTGGTACTGGATTGTTATTTCTTCTTTAGAATTCACTAGTAAAACTATTTGAGACTGGGGTTTTCTTGGTGAGGTGTTTTTAATAATATATTAAGTAAATATATGTATGTATGTATTTTTTCCCAACTTATTTGACAAATGCAAAGATCATCTCAGGTCAGTTTCAGCCAGCCATCTTATCCATTTGAACAAAGGTGTCAAATCTATTGTCATAACGTTATTCATAATATTCTGATAATCCTTTGATATTTATAGGATTTGTATTTATATGCTATCTTTCATTCTTGGAATTGGTAATTTGTAATTTTTTTAAAAATCAGTTTTGATAGGAATTTATACATTTTAACCTATTCAAAGAGTCAGCTTCTGGCTTTTAAAATTCTTTATCTTTGGCTATTTTTTATTTCATTTATTTCTATTTTTTGTTTACTTCCTTCTACCTTCTTTGGTTTTAATTTGTTCTTTTTTTTGACCATCTTAAGTTAGAACCTTATATAACTGATTTTAAGGTGTTCTTCCTTTTTTATATAAGCAGGTAAAGCTAAACTTTTCCCTCTAGCAAATTCCCTTTAGTTTGACTACATCTCCCAATTTTTGATTTTCATTATCATTGCCTGAAATATTTTCTCATTTCTTTTTTGATTTCTTCTTTGTCATGGGTTACTTAGAAGTGTATTGCTAAGTTTCCAAAAACTTGGGGTTCTTCTAAGTATTTTATTATTAATTTCTAAGTTAATTGCATTGTGGTCAGAGAACATACACTAAGATTTCAATCTTTTGAAATTTATTGTTACTTTTTGTTTTTAATGATTCAGCATATGTTATTACTTGGTGAATGTTCCTTTTGCACTTGAAAAAGAATGTATTCTGCAGTGGCTGGTTGTGGTGTTTTATAGACGTCAATTAAAGTTTTTGATAGTGTCATTCATATCTTCTACATACTTATGAAGTTTTGTGTCTAGTTGTTCTATCAATTGCTGAGAATGTTACAATCTCCAATCATGACTGTGAATTTTTCTATTTCTCTCTATAATTCTGTCAGTTTTTGCTTCATATATTTTTGAAGCTCTGTTATTAGGTACATACACACTTACAGTTGCTATATATCCCTGATGTGCTGACCCATTATCAATATGAAATGTCCGTTAGTAATTATCCTTATCTTGAAGTCTACTTTGTCTGATAATATAGCCACTCCTACTTTCTTATGCTGCTTGTATAGTATATATTTTAAACCTTTGACTTTCAGCCAATCTATGTCTTTGTATTTAAAGTGCTTCCCTGAGAGACAGCATATAGTTGGGTCCTGGTTTTCTATTCAAACTGAAAGTCTCTCTCTTTTTTTTTTTTTTTTTGTCTTTTTCCGTGTCCGGCAACGGATCGCAACCCTCAGTGTTGCCCCCGCACCGGGCCGGGGACCGGCAACGGGATTGCAACCCTCGGTGTCGCTCCTGCGCCTCGCTCAGCCAGTGAGCGGGAACCGGTCTGTATGTGGGATCCGAACCCTCGGGCGGGAGCGCCACCGCGCTTCCCAAGCAGCGCACTTATCCAGTGCGCCACCGGGCCGGCCCGAAAGTCTCTTTTTAATTAGACAGTTTATTCCATTTAATGTAAGCCCTGAAATGGTTGAATTTAGGTCTTCTACTTTGCTGTTTTCTATTTGTTTTTTGTTGCTTCTTGTGTTAATCAAGTATATTTTTAGTATTCAATATTAATTCCACATAGGATTTTAGCTATACCACTTAGCTTTTTTAAAGTGTGATTAAATATGCATGTCTAACTTATGAGTTAATTATAGCTAAAATTGTATCATTTCATTTAAATATAGAAATCTTTCAGTGGTATAATTCCATGAACTCTTCCATTCTTTGTGCTATGTTGTAATGTTATTATATCTACATATGCTTTAAACTCCAGAACACAGTATTATAACTTTTGCTTTAAACAGTTATATGTACTTTTTTAATTAGGAGAAAAATACATAGCATTTTATATTTACCCATGTATTTGTCATTTCCAGTGCCTAATCATTCTTTTCTGTAGATTCAAATTACTTATCTAGTATAATTTCCCATCAGTCTAAAAATCTGAGAGTACTTCAGAAAGTTCACGGGAAGATTCATATTGTCTTTTAATTCTATTTTTCCATGAACTTTTTGAAGTGCCCTCACGTTCCATCACTATTTCTTGTAATACCGATTTCCTGAAGATTAATTTTTATTCATTTGAATATGTCTTTTTTTCACCTTCATTTTTGGTTTTGCTAGATACAGAATTCTGAGTTGATAGGTTTTATCTTTTTTTTTTTTTTTCTTTTTTTTTCTTTTTGTCTTTTTTTTTCTTTTTGTGACCAGTAAGGGGATCACAACCCTTGGCTTCACACCGCGCTCAGCCAGTGAGCGCACCAGCCATCCCTATATAGGATCCGAACCCGCGGCGAGAGCGCTGCTGCACTCCCAAGCGCTGCACTCTCCCGAGTGTGCCACGGGGCCAGCCCAATAGGTTTTATCTTTTAACACTTGTAAGATGACTCTTAACAGTCTCATGGTATACACTGCCTATGATGAAAAGCCAGGTGTCATTCATATTGTTTATCTGCAGGTAATTATGACAATTTTTTTAAACTGCTTTCAAGATTTCATCTCTGGACTCCAGCTGTTCAACTATAATATGCCTAGGTGAAGCTTTCTTTGTATTTATTCTGCTTGGAATTGAGCATTTTGCTTTTTGTCTTTTTTCGTGTCCGGCAACGGACTGCAACCCTCAGTGTCGCACCGTACCGGACCGGGACCGGCAACGGGATTGCAACCCTCGGTGTTGCCCCCCGCACCTCGCTCAGCCAGTGAGCGGCCGGTCTGTATGTGGGATCCGAACCCTCGGCAGGAGCGCTGCTGTGCTTCCCAAGCGGCGCACTGTAGCAGTGCGCCACTGGGCCGGCCCTGGAATTGAGCATTTTGTATTTGAAATTTTCTTTCACAAATTTGGAAAGTTTTTGGCCATTCTCTCTTCAAATAATTTTTCTGCCCCATCTCTTTTCCTCACCTTCTGCAACTCCAATTACACCAATGTCAGACTGCTTGATATTATCCCACAAGACTTAAAGTATATTTCTTTTCCTTTAATCTTTTTCTTTCCACCTTAAAGACTAGATAATTTCTAGTGATCTATCTTCAAATTCACTTGTTTTTTCTTTTTTCATTTCCAATCTGCCATTAAGATCCTCCAGTGAATTTTTCTCTTCTTCTTTGGAAGCTGGCCAGTATGTCCTCCAGTGAAATTTTTTATTTCAATTATTTATTTTTCAGCTCTAGAACTTCCATTCAATTCTTTTTTATATAATTTTTTATTTGTCTGCTGTGATTCTCCTCTCTGTTCATTCATTGTGAGTACTTTAAGTCCTCGAGTAGAGTTATAATAGCTTCTTTAAAACCTTGTCTGCTAATTACAACATGTGGGTCACCTTAGAGTCAGTTTCTACTGACTTCTTATATCTTCATTATGGCTTATATTTTCCTATTTCTTTGCGTGTCTAGTAATTTTTTTTTATACTGGGATTTTGAATGATACATTGTAGAGTCTCTGGATTCTGTGATACTCTCTGAAGAGTACTGATTTTTGTTCTCATAGGAAGATAATTTGTTTGGACTCTTGAAACTATCACCCCTGCAGTAAGCAGAAGCTGAAGTCTCTTCACAGTTTTCTTAGCTTCCAGCAGAATTTTTTTTTTTTTTTTTGGTCAGACTCACTGTGGTCCCCCTACATGTATAGTTTAGTGGTCAGTCAGGGATTTGAGCACAGTTTATACACAAGTTATGGAGTTTATTCCTTTTGAGTCTCCCTCCCTTTTAGGATTTTCTTCATGACTGAACTCTCTCTTTTGACACCCTAGACCATGTCGACTAAAGAGTACATCGAAGTTTTAATTTCACCCACTGTATTTTTTAGCTCTAAAATTTTCATTTAATCTTTTCTTTTTTTTTAAATATAGATACAGGTATTCTAATGAAATTCTCCATCTTTTCCTTTGTTTCCTTGTTCATATTAATCATAATTATTTTAAAGTACCTATCTTATAACTTCAGAATCTAGATTACCTGTGGATCTGTTTCTGTTGCCTGTTTTTCTCCTCTATTTCTGGCCTTTTGTTCATTTCCTGGTATGCCTGGTAATTTTTTGTTGAATGCCAAAATTTTTTCATAAAAATTGTAGAAGTTGTCAAGAAAGTATTTGTCTTCTAGAAGGCAGATGAAATACAGGTCAACCACTGTGCCCTAAGTGAAGCCAGGTTTTAGTATTTGTGAGGGCTGTTCTATTTCTGGTTTGTCCTTACTCCTAGAGTGCAGTTCTGACACTTCAGGTGCATAGCCTGTCAGAAGTCCTAACTGAAAGTCTGGAGTATTTGCCAGGGCCCATAAAATATAGCATATCCTGAACTCCAACTTTTGTCTCCTGGCATCACAAGATTATCAGAATCTCTGCTTAGCTTGTTGGCCTGGTTGAAGCTGCTTCCCATTTAGTTTCTTCGCATCTCATTCAGAATATATACAGCTTAACAGTAGGCAAATGTTTCAGTAAGAAATCACACAAAGACTTAGAAGTTCTCTGTGATTCCTTCCCCTCTAGAATACTGGCCTCTCAAGTCCTTGATATCTTGGAATATCAAACTCCAACCCTGTCTCTCAAGCTCAGTGAGACTGTGGAAATCCCAGGCCTCTGATTTTCCCTTGGCTTCTATTATCCTGCTCTGCTAATAGGCAAATGACCCACGGGGAGAAAACTGAGGTACACGTGGGACTCATCTCAATGTCTTTCTCCCTGGGATCTTGACTCATTATGTATTTTCTATTTTGGTTGTTTTATGATGACTTCAAACCAGCTTTTAATAATTATCCATCTTTAATAGTTATTTTTGGTAGTAGTGTTAGATCAATACCACCTACTTCATTATAACCAAAACAAAAGCTGTCCTTGATAACTGGTTTTAGAGGAACTTCTTGCTAAATTTTATTATTAAGTGTACTTGGTAGACAAACAGTAGCCAAAGTATTTTCAATGATCTTTTTGTGGTATTTGTGAAAGAAATGGACCAAAAGTAACAATTTCCCAGAGGACAGCCATGCATATAGCCATCACAACCAGTACTAACTGGTTTCCACATCAGCGGTCTCAGCAAAAAAGTTAATTTGGTGACAAAACTAAGAATCAGTTTTACTACCTTTAGGCTATTCAATACCAAAAAATTCTCAAAAGAGCATCAAGGAGAATCTTTTATTATTCATTGACCTTACTAGCACCAAGGTAAATTTCTCTAACCTCAACATGGTGGCTTCCGTTGTTCATATTTGTATATACTTTTGATATGCATTTGAGGCAGCTTAAAAGATTTATATTAAAAGCTGTGCATTTATATTATTGGTAAGCATTATTATATGTAAGAGTATTATACCAATAAAACTACTACTTATTCTTTGAAAGATGCATGAGCAAATTATTCTTTTGCTAATTAATTTCAAAGAAGAAAGCATAAATGACAGCCAACAACCTGGAATCTCAACTGCCTTTATCACCCAGTCTAAAAAATATTGTAATGTAACCCTCTTAATGTTTAATAAAAACAGAATAAAGATGACGTCCCCTGCCCATTTTGTGCAATCAGCACACATATATACGTGTGTATATACAAACCAATATACATAATAACAAATTCTTTTTTACATAGCCTCTTAATAAGTAACCTAAATGTCTAACAGGAAGCTCTTATTTAATGTTAGTTCCTTCTAATTTGGTTTGCACCAAAACTGTTCAGAATTTACGGTGATATATTCAACCAGGCACTTGTAACCCACAATGATGAATTATTTATTAGCGTTTTAACAAAAGGGGCATTTTCCTGAGTAGTACCTCTATGGCATGTACACTTTAAGATCACTGATCAAGAGTGAAAGGAGAAAACAAACAAAGCAGAGAGAGAAGTAAATTTTTTTTGTTTTTGCAGACTTACCCCATGTGGTTACAATCTTGAGGTTTTCATCATTGATCTGAACACTGCTGGATTGTGTTGGTTTCTGAGGGTCTTTATTGATTACAATCTCCTTCACTGGGTCAAATGTTTCGAATGAGGGAGAGACATACAGTGTCTCTACAGAGGCCTGGTTATAGAAAGTAGAATCTGATTTTGATATCCTTAAATTGGAGCTGATAAACTCCTCTTTTCTTGATGAACAAAATACTGGTAAAGTTGACAACGTTTCAAAACTTTTTATAGCTGGCTGCTTTTCTACAGGTGTTTGCAAAGGTTTTTCTTTTACAGTATTTGTAATGGTACTATCTGATTTCTTGTCCATACTCATATTTGTCTGCAGAGATGGGCTTTTTTCTGAGGCAGAAGGCACAGCATCTATAAAATAACAAATAAGAACTATCATTAAAAAAATTAAAAAAAAAAACAAAATTGAAAATACTCTATTTCAAATCGATTGCCGTTTTAATAAATAGGATTTCTTAATGCCATAACAGGACTTTTTTCCTACTTAGCCCTTCGGCTTTCTTACTATGCTTCTATATCCTGCCTATTTAAAGTATACCCAAGCTATAATTGATGCCTTAGTCATTTGGTGGCTGCCTTCTCCCTCTCTCCTCACTGAAACAAGGCAAGGAAAGTTTCAAATAACCTGTCTTTAAATATTTCTCCCTTCACCCACTTCTCTGTCTCTGAAACCACTATATTTCTAGTGCCTTCAAACTTTCATCTTTTACAAGATAAACTATAGAAAATATGCCATATCATACTGGTCTATCCTTACAGAACCCTCGGCTTCAAAAAAAAGTCTTTTCCCCCTGCGATAAGGATTGTTTTCTTCCCCCCTGTGTCCACTTGAGGCACATTAAAGAAACTCAGTACTTTGGTTAGCAGCATAATTTTAATAAATCCTTTGTCCACATGGGGGAAAAAACCAATCTTTCAGAGCTATTCTGACAATTAGTAAAATGTAAGTTCCATCAGCTCAGGAATATTTGTCCTTTCTAGTCATTAATATCACCAAAGTACCTAGAACTGGGCTAGGAATATATCAGGCAAGCAATATTTATTACAAAGGGAATAGTAAGAAACTGAAATTTAAGGTGGGCCTGATCTAGAAATATGTAATGAATCTGTGAATTATGGGCCTAATCCAAATTTCTAGATGCAAATTGTTATCAACACTCTCAAGGCTAGGGCTTGCTCTCAAATAGTTTTATCTGTACCTAGATATGGAAAGAAAATTATTTTTGAGATTGAGTTCATGAAATGAGAAGTGTAACTAGGAGAGAAAGGGCAAAAGGAAGATTATATCATTTGAAGCTCCCAAAAAGGAAGAGGATGCAAAATTGTGCCACTTGCTATCAGGCAATTATATACCACAACTTGTTCGTACCTCACAACATCCTTCATAATGTTCATTAAATGCTATCACCATCACTTCCAGGCTCTGAGTTATTAAAGAAAAGCAAATTTTCTTTGATTCTAACAACCTTCCTTTCCATTTTCATCCATAGCTGGAGGCTAGCCTGAGCACAATGCTGCTGGTAAATAGCACAGAATTAGACAATTTGAGAAACTTATATTGCTATCACCACCAGGAATTCCATTTTTCTTCAGTCCTCTCATCTTTTAAAACTCAATTCAAGTACCACTTTCTCTATAAAGCTTGCCCTGACCCTTTTCTTTCCTTACCCTCTCCTATTACTGTCTATCTTACCATACATTCTGTTTGGAGCCCTGAGAGTAATTATAGCGCTTCATCTCATTTATTACAAGTCTTGACCCTTACCTGACAACAGTCTCCTTGAGAAGACCTTATTAGGAGTTATCATTGTATCCCAGCACCTAACAGTGCTATTCATAGAGGATGTATTGAATCAGTGCTTGTTGAGTGAAAGAAAAAATTGAAGTACAAGGTTTAAAGAAAAAGTAATGCCTTTGTTTTTCTAAATGGAATATAATTTAACTACTTTAAAAAGTTCAGTTAAAAATACTAATATTTCCTAGCACACTACTAGATTTACAGTATTCCAAAGTACATGTGTATATCACCATATTTACATAAAAGCATTCCTTAAAAGTAAATTTCGGTTAAATACTTTTCCACTGACTTTAATTTTACATGTGAGAAAAACAGGAAAAAATTCCTGCTCTATGTGCAATAAAATCATCTTAAAATTTAGCAATATGTAAAGTAGGGCAATTCAGAATGACAATGATCTTCTGATTAAAATATTCATAATAATACCCAATCTAAGTTTGGAAATTGGAATGCATAAAGTCATCTGTATAGCTGTCATTTTAATGTTTAGTAAAAAGTTTAAAATTAAACAAACGAGGGCCGGCCCAGTGGCGCACTGGATAGTGCGCCGCTTAGGAGGCGCGGCAGCGCTGCCGCCCGAGGGTTCGGATCCCACATACAGACCGGCTCCCGCTCACTGGCTGAGCGAGGCGTGGGAGCAACACCGAGGTTTGCAATCCCATTGCCGGTCCCTGGTCCGGTACGGGGGCAACACTGAGGGTTGCAATCCGTTGCCGGACACGGAAAAAAAAAAAAAAAAAAAAAAAAAAAAAAAAAAAAATTAAACAAACGAAACCTTAAAATTCAACGAAACAAACTAGACTGAAGTCACTCTATCTTTATCAACCCCTTTTCCCAACAGTCTAGGAAGAAAAGACTACTTAGTAGTTGCTTAGTGCTTAGACTTTTGTTAAAGTCTAACTTTTTAATGAATTGAATACTATTGAATACTATTAACTTTTTTAATGAATTGAATACTATGATCTAAAAGAAGCCTGATGACGAATCAAAAATAATAATTTTAAATGTATAGTACATTACCTCAAAGAGAAAAATGTTTGCTTAAACAGAAAGCTAAACAGTCCTGATGATTCTGGAAAGGAAGTTGTACCGAGTTTCTCTGCCATAAGCCTTGTTTGACCCCCGGTCTTACTGTGCAACATGCCAAGTTAAGCCCCTTCAATTCAATCACTACTTTAGTTATTTATAGTTTATATTTAAAAATCCTCCAAAAACTCTCTCTTGTGTCAGTGAAAGTCCAAATTCCTTGGGTTTCAAAAGCCCTCCACAGCTTATTTTCTATTGCTACTCAGGAAACAAACCCTTAGTCAGGCCATTCTCATTATCACTCACACACCCCAAGTGCATTCAGGTCCCTTTGGCTTCATTCTCCTTGTTAACGCAGGTCTTTTGATCTCCATCACAGTAATTTCTCACCCTAGTCTCCAACACTGGAACACCCTCTCCTTCCCTATCTATTTAAATCCTACCAATTCCTCAAGGCCCATCTCAAATAATTACTACTTCTAGAAGCTATTTCTAGTCATGCTTATCACTCCATCCTAATCCTTCCTTTCTCTGAAATAATAAAGTATTTATTTCTGTAAATTCATTTTTCACTTAATTATATGTAACATAGTGTGTATCACATCATATTAAGTTCCTATACTCGGACTTTATAGCCTGAATCAAGCTTTTATAGGAGATATGCAAATGTATGTCAAATCTAACTATTTCTTAATTTATAAATTATCTAATATCAACTTTATATTTTGAGTTTGTATACAACAATGTACACTGTATGTGAAACTTAAAAATAACAATGCTTAATCAAGAAATACTTGTTTGTACCTCCTGTTCTCACTGGACTGTATTAGACTCTGGAGATGTATACAAGTGGAAGTCATAGTTCTTGCTGTCAATAAACTTAAGATCAACGTGGATTTTACATATGCACACACAGAAGTATATGTATGATAAACACATAGAAATAACCAATAATACAAGTTACCAGTTCAATTTTACAATGATTAGAAGATTTTAGTTTTCAATAAATGAATGAATAATATAAAGAATATATTTGTATAACACAGCAATATGAACAAGTTTTAGTTTGGATTCCCCAAAAAGTAGACTATAAGAAAAAGACTTGGATGCAGGTAGCTGACTTGGCTGGTGATCCCAGGAAGCACAAATGAGGAAGTGGGAAAGTTAGAACAAAGAAGGGACGAAAGTCAGTAAAGAAGTATTAATGATCAGGTTACCAAATGAGGTTCAATCCTGCTAGGTAACTCAGAGTTGTCCTTCTAGGGATGGGAAGGTAAAAATTTTTTCAGTGACTCTTGTCCTCAGTGGCTGAGGGTTGGCCCTGCAGCACTGAATCCCTGGCACTTCCAGGCTGCCCTGCACTTAGGCTGAACAACTCTCAAGACCCCAAAGAAGAGCTCTCAGGCAGAGAAGCAGAGAGACACAGGCACTCTTAGTGTATATGGGGACTGGTCACCAAGCCTGAGTTGTACTCAGAAGTAGCCAGTGCGAAAGAAACCGATTCTCACTACAGAACTCCAGAAAGTTTCAGGAACTGGAGAACCAGGTGCCTTGGAAGTCTGAGGACTTTATTTTGAGAGAGGATCTTCACGTAAAAAGACAGTTGCATCTTGCTGCTTGGACATTCAAATACATGTGGAAGAATGTCTGTGGATGCTGAGTAGCCAGTGGATGGGCTGTGGCAGCTCTTCAGCTACTGTCTCTTAGCTTCATAACTACACCCTTCTATACTCTGCTTTATGATACTGGGGCTGGGATACCACAAACCACATTTATGTTTTGCCAGTTGACTTTTTGTTAAGTTTTGCCAACAAGGGGAGCTAGAGGGAGACTGGAAAGCTAGCGTAAGAAGAAAGGAAGCGCTCCTTCCCATTTGCTCCTGCTCCTGACAGCATCACTCTTGTGATGCTCCTTTGGTCCATCAGCAGCATTCTTTCCCACCTGCATCTTTCTAACACTTATAGAAGTAGCTTTATCATTCCCCTTTAATAACATTAGCACCAGCCTGCCAGCATTCCCTCCTAACAGGCTTGGGTCAGAATTTTGGGTCACCACCCCACAGACACCCCGTTCCAAGCTTCTAAATTTTAAGAATTCCATCCTCTTCCCTTTGCTTCCCCAGCCTTAGGGCTGGTAGCTTATCCCTGCAGTTGCTACCTCCATGATATCTTGATATTTTCTCTTTTTGTTTTTTCACTTTTCAATACCTAATCAACATTCTTATTATTAAATTATCTCTACTGTATTATATTTATGTGGTAATGGCAGAGTAACTTCTATTGGGCCAACTCTCCTGTTGATAACAGCTAGAAGTTCCAGATAATATATAAAAGCCAACAACCTGAAGGCAGAGGAAAGTGACCAAAAGTAGGCAGAAACTGGAGGGGGCTCAAGAGTGCAAGGTGATTTCCTGTTTTCCAACTTGTTACCTGAGTTCTAGTCAGCACTACACTGGGTGTCTAAAACCAGGCTAAACCCACAGTCTTACTGGCTTGAAGAACCAGAGAACACACTTTGGAATACCAGTGCACTGGAAATTAAGGGGGGGGGAATCCTGGTAGAGAAAGAGCTAGACAGAAAACCACACCTTCTAGGACAATAGTCAAGTTGCTGCTAAGTAAACATAAAAAAGAAAATCTTGAAAGCACACAAAGAAAGATGACACATTACATACAAGAGAAGAAAGATATGAATGATGGCTGGTTTCTCATCAGAAACAATGGAGTCCATTAAACAGTAGTATGACTGGGCCGGCCCGTGGCTCACTTGGGAGAGTGTGGTGCTGATAACACCAAGGCCCCGGGTTCGGATCCCATATAGGGATGGCCGGTTAGCTCGCTGGCTGAGTGTGGTGCTGACAACACCAAGTCAAGGGTTAAGATCCCCTTACCGGTCATCTTTAAAAAAAAAAAAAACAGTAGTATGACTGTTTTTAACATTTTTTAAATGTTAAAAAGAGCCACCCACCGCCCAAGCAGGAACCAAAGTGAGCACTGTCCTATGCACCAGCAGGGGCCCAGACTGAAGCCCCAGAAAACCCCTACCACAGCCTGAGTGGGAGCCAAGGTGAGTGGTGTCCTGCACACCACAGGGGCCCAGGAAGACCCTATCACCCAAGCAGGAGCCAAGGTAAGTGTCTTGTGTGAGTGCCACAAACACTATTTCTGTGCAGGTAGTCCACCATAGCCACCACCACATGTACTGCCACCACAAGGATGGCTCACCACCACAGTAGCAGCCAGAGTAACCCTACAGGCAGCCTGCCACACACTTGACTACATCAGTACAAGAAGAGTCACCAGAAGAACCTGCAAATAGTGGAGGAAGTCTTTCTCCTCATAGCCCACTCCAAAGTAATAGAAGAAACAAGTGCTCTATCAGATGATCAGACATCAATGAAAATATACTATAAATACAAATAAACAAGAAGATAAAACACCACCAAACGAATACAGTAATTCTCAAGTACCAGACCCCATAGAGCAGGAAACCTTTGAAATGTCTGAAAAGGAATACCGAGCAACAATCTTAAGAAAACTTAAAGAGATAAGAGAAGACAATTAGAGAACACAATGAAATAAGAAAAAATACCCAGGATATGAAGGAGGAAATTTACAAAGAGATTAATACCTAAAAAAATAATGTAGCAGAAACTCCTGGAACTGAAGGATTCACTTAGTAAAATAAAAAACACAACAGAGAGCTCGAGCAGCAGGCTAGAGCAAGCAGAAGAAAGAATTTCAAATCTCGAAGATGGTCTTTTTGAAATAACCCAGGCAGACAAAAAAAGGGAAAAAACAATTTCAAAAAATGAAGAAAATCTAAGAGTTAGCAGACAACCTCAAGTGCACAAACATCCGGATCATGGGTATTCCAGAAGAGAGGAGAAAGGAAAAGGCATTGAAAAACGATTCAAAGAAATACTAACAGAAAACATCCCATGTATAGGGTAAGAGATACAGATCTTCAGATCCAGGAAGCCCAAAATCCCCAAACAGATTCAATCCAGAAAGATCCTCTCCAAGGCACATTATAGTCAAACTGGCAAAGCTCAAAGTCAAAGAAATAATTCTAAAAGCACCGAGAGAAAAGTATCAAGTCATCTTTAAGGGAGCCCCCATAGACTAACAGCAGACTTCTCAACTGAAACCCTGTAGGCCAGAAGAAAATGGGATGATATATTCAAAATACTAAAAGAAAAAAGTTGCCAGCCAATTCTATGTCCAGCAAGGCTATCCTTCAAAAATGAGGGAGAAATAGTGTATTTCCCAGACAAACAAAATTGTGATAGTTCACCACCACACAACCAGCCCTGCAGAAATTCTCAAGGGAGTCCTGCATCCAGAATCTGAAAAACGATAATCACTATCACAGATACATAAGAGCAAAACCTGACATTAAAACAAAAATGCAAATGAGGAAGAGAAAGAAGTTAAATCATGTCACCTCAAAATCCAACTAACACTGAAGACAAATAATAAAAGGGAAAGAAAGGAACAAAAGATATTTAAAACATCTAAAAAAAAAGCAATAAAATGACAGGAGTAAAACAATGCCTGTCAATAATAACCCTAAATGTAAATGGATTAAACTCCCCATTCAAAAGACACAGACTGACTGATCAGATTAAAAAGTCAGACCCAACTATATGTTGTCTTCAAAAAACTCACTTCACCAGTAAAGACACACACAAACTAAAAGTGAAGGGATGGAAAAAGATATACCATGAAAATGGAAACCCAAAACAAGGAAGAATAGCTATTCTTATATCAGATAAAATAGACTTTAAACCAAAAACCATAAAAAGAGACAAAGAAAGCCACTATTTAACGATAAAAGGATCTATCCAGCAAGAAGACATATGCAATCATAAATATGTATGCACCCAGCACAAGAGAACCCAGATATATAAAGGTATATATTAATGCTCTTAAACCTAAAGAAAGAGATAGACCCTAATATGATAATAGCGGGTAACCTGAACACCCCTCTCTCAGCAATAGACAGATCTTCCAGGCCACGAATCAACAAAGAAATGCAGAATTTAAACCACACCTTAGACCAACTGGACCTGGCAGATATCTATAGAACATTTCAGCCAACAACTACATAATATACATTCTTTTCATCAGCACATGGAACATATTCCAGGACAGACCACGTTAGGTCACAAGTCAAGTTTCAGCAAATTTTAAAAGTTGAAATCATTATAAGTATCTTTTCAGGCCACAATGGATTAAAACTGGAAATCAATAACAAGTGAAACTCTGGGGCCGGCCCGGTGGTGCACTGCTGCAGTACGCCGTTTGGGAGCATGGTGGCGCTCCCGCCGAGGGTTCGAATCCCACATACAGACCGGCCGCTCACTGGCTGAGCGAGGTGCGGGCGCAGTGCCGAGGGTTGCGATCCGTTGCCGGTCACGAAAAAAAAAGACAAAAAGGAAAAAAAAAAAAACAAGTGAAACTCTGGAAACTATACAAATACATGGAAACTAACATGTATGGCTCCTGAATGACCTATGGGCCCAAGAAGAAATTAAATAGGAAATCAAAAAATTTCTTGAAACTAACAAAAATAAAGATACATAATACCAAAATCTATGGGATACTGCAAAAGCAGTACTGAGAAGGAAGTTTACTGCAATAAACACTTACATTAAAGGAATAGAAAGACTTCAAATAAATGACCTAATGCTACACCTTCCAAAGAACTAGAAAAACGACAACAATCCTATCCTAAAAGTAGTAGACAGAAAGAAGTAATTGAGATCAGAGCAGAACTAAATGAAAGAGACCCCAAAAGTGATACAAAAGATGAATGAAACAAAAAGTTGGGTTTTTTGAGAATATAAATAGAATAGACAAACCATTAGAAAAGTTAACCAAAAAAAAAAGAAGAGACAAATAACAAAAATCAGAAATGAAAACAGAAATGTTACAACCAATACCACAGAAACACAAAGAATCATTAGAGACTATTATAAACAACTATACACCAACAAATGTGAAAACCTGGAGGAAATGGATAAACTTGTGACACATACAAACTACAAAGACTGAACCAAGAAGAAATACAAAACCCGAACAGACCAATAACAGCAACAAGATTGAAGCAGTAATCAGCAATCTTCCAATAAAGAAAAGCTTGGGACCAGATGGCTGGCTTCACTGCTAAATTCTATCAAACCTGTAAAGAGGAATTAATACCAATTCTCTTCAAATTATTCCAAAAAATTGAAACAGAAACTATTCTCCCAAACTCATCCTTTGAGGCCAGCATTTCCCTGATACCCAAACCAGATAAAAACACAACAAAAAAAGAAAATTACAGGCAAATATCCTTGATGAACATAGACACAAAAATCCTCAAAAATACTGCAACACATCAAAAAAAATTGTACACCATAATCAAGTGGGATTCATCCCAAGGACGCAAGGATTGTTCAACATATGCAAGTCAATAAATGTGATACATCACATCAACAAAACAAAGGACAAAAATCATATGATTATCTCAACAGATGCAGAAAAAGCATTTGACAAAATTTGACATTCTTCATGATAAAGACTCTCAGCAAATTAAGTATAGAAGGAAATGATCTCAACACAATAAAGGCCACATGTGACAAACCAATCACCAATAACATCCTGAATGGGGAAAAGTTCAGCTTCAAGAAGAGGAAAAAGACAAGGATGCCCACTCTCACCACTCCTATTTAACATAGTATTAGAAGTACTAGCAAGAGAAAAAAAAAGAAAGGGCATCCAGATTGGAAAGGATAAAGTCAAACTGTCCTTTTTTGCAGATGACATAATCCTACATACGGAAAAACCTAAAGACTCTACCAAAAAATTCTTAGAGCTAATTAACAATTTCAGTAATGTTGCAGGATACAAAATCAACACTCAAAAATCAGTAGCATTTTTATACTCCAAAAATGAACTAGCAGAAAAAGAAATCAAGAAAGCAACCTCATTTACAATAGTTGCCAAATAAATAAAATACCTAGGAACCAATTTAACCAAGGAGGTGAAAGATCTCTACAATGACAAATACAAAACACCACTGAAAGAAATTAAAGAGAACACAAAAAGGTGGAAAGACATACCATGCTCTTGGATTGGAAGAATTAACATTGTGAAAATGTCCATACTATGCAAAGCAATCTCCAGATTCAATGCAATCCCCATCAAAATACCAATAACATTCTTCGCAGAAATAGAAAAAACAATCCCCTAGCATTCATATGGAACAACAAAAGACCCTGAATAGCCAAAGCCAATTCTGAACAACAACAAAAAAATAAAGCCGGAGGCTTAATACTATTCAACTTCAAATCATATTACAAAGCTATTGTAACAAAAACAGCATGGTATTAGCATAAAAACAGACACCAAGACCAATGGAACAGAATGGAAAACCCAGGAATCAACTCATACTTACAGCCCAATGATCTTTGACAAAGGCAACAAGAACATACATTAGGGAAAAGACTGCCTTTTCAATAAATGGTGCTCGGAAAATTGGACATCCATGTGCAGTAAAATGATACTGGACCTGTACTTCTCACCATATACCAAAATCAACTCAAAATGGATTAAAGACTTAAAT
>NW_007730194.1:0-10474 GCF_000696425.1 Galeopterus variegatus
CAAAGTATTTTAGGA
Organism: Galeopterus variegatus; assembly: GCF_000696425.1. Taxonomy (NCBI): domain Eukaryota; kingdom Metazoa; phylum Chordata; class Mammalia; order Dermoptera; family Cynocephalidae; genus Galeopterus; species Galeopterus variegatus. The sequence continues at coordinate 16 of NW_007730194.1, forward strand.
AACATATCTCATTACCAAGAGGGCAAATAAGACAGCAAAACTACTGCACCGTGGCCATTCGACCTGTTCTCTCCCCCAGCATTTGTGCTCCTATTTGCTCATACATCTATCTGTTTATTGAGTAGCACTTATGAAACCAGCTATTGTGTTTCTTTACAATTACACAGTAGTCTCATCCTTGTAAAAGGTTGGAAGTCTTCTTATTAATGGAAATAAATAAAAATCTCTTTGGAATGTGAATATATCACACGTGCCAACAAATAACACACACATTCTCATTACTTCCTGTATACAAACACACACACACACATACACCCATGTATGTTTATGTAGAAGGACTGAGAATATAAGTGAAAGAAGCAATGTTTTCAATTCAGATTTTCATTCACATTTCTTAGTCAACCTGCAAATATTTTACCTGTGAACACATTAGGACTTTCTTAAAACATAATTTTACTCTGCTTTTTGTTGAAGAGTTTGGTCTCCTGGGACTTGTTAGAATAATCCTGCATGTTTTCTTGCAGTAAATATTTCATTATTTGGGGCTGTACTTGTCTAATAATGTTTCACAGGTTATCCTGCGGCATGTGGGACATTTCTTTAGTTAGCCCTCTAATCCCAGACCAGTTAACCCTCTAATCCCAAATCCCAAACTCCAGTGTTACACTACAGAGTCAGTGCTTGGTATGATTGCAGCTGTGTAAATTAGCTAACTTGACGGAAATTAAATTAAAATTAAAATTAAATTACAGAATCTCAGGATAAACATCTTTAAGAGTGCTTTTCCCACAAAGTTCTTCAAAAGTGTGTAGACAGCAGAAAGGATGGCATACCATGGGTGGAGGTGGTCTGCTTATGACACAACACACACTGTGCTCAGCAGGCAGATCGTGGGGCTCCAGTTTGATTAGATTTGAGGCATCTATTTGCTCACCTTTCAAACCCAGCATTCTGGGATGCCAAAAAAGCAGCAGCTTTGAGTGGAGGAAACAGCAGCCAAGTAGTCAGAAATATAAGGCAGAAAATATAAGTAGTCAGAAGCACAAAAGATGCCATATCAGGGAGAAAACTGAAATACCTCAAAATTATGAATCAAAAGGCCAGCATGTGGAAATGACAAGTCTATAAGGGTGAAGGGACTCAGGAGCATGCATTTCCATCAAAGGAATTGGGATTTAAAGGATTTGGCTTTTATGTCATTGAGGAAAATAATTAAGAAAAATTCTAAGATGAACATCTGCAAGATGCTAAGCTTTTAGTGATGTGGTAATCCCACTTATATTTTCTGCTGTAAAGATTAAGGTCTTTAAAAGCAGAGCATATGGTGACTGATCTGTGTCGATGCATTTTGCCAGCATTCATAGACAGTCCCAAGTCTGACTAGTGCTGAAGAAGCGTATTTATATTCTAGGTTATACAGTTTACATTTTTCTTTGAGGCTATTAGTCACCATTCCATCTTGATAGTACAAAATGTTAGCATCACATATGGAAAACAAACAAACAGGATTCTGTCAAAAAACAGCAATGTGTGAGAATCCAGAAACTCTAAGTATTAGACTTAATATGTATACAACTGAGGCCAGAACCATTCCTCCAAGGAATCCAATGTTGCAAATTTTCTGTAACACCCAAAGAAACAACTGAACAAGCACAGTTTGATCCAATGAATTGGAAGCTTGAGGGTCCCAAAATGTGAATAAATAGGCATGGAAGCATCATTCTTTCAATGGAGTCACTTGTCCATAATTTGCTACCATGGAAATAATAGCCTTAAACTTGGAGAGAAAAGCCTATTCTAAAAAGAAGTTTATGTATCATTCCATGTACATAACTAAAAGAATGATGTCTTTGTATGACTCTGAATTAGGTAGTTCTGTAAATACAGGATGACCCCACTATAAGAAGTTATGCCTATTTTGAATGAAGATGCCTGTTCACTCTTTACATTTTTACAAAGAGGAGCTTCTCAATAGATATCATTGTATTTTCCTCCAACTTGGAAATGGCTACTTTGTGACTAGGCTGCCATGTGATATCTCCAAAATCTTGTCCACATAGTACAATTTCAGGAGAAGGGTTATTGGGTGGGAACATTATTAGGAAAGAGACAGAGAGAGGGAAACTGGAGTTACATCAGAAGTGTTTTATTTATGACGTAATTTTGGTTTTGAGAACTTCCTTATTTTGGAGCATGATGGGGGGAGCAAAAATGCCAAATTAGACACTTTCCTTCCTAAGTTTCAGTGGTTTGTGATTTCATTGTGAATTCTCTTAAAAAATTGTTTTTAGTCAACATATAGTTAGTCAATAATATCTTCATTATGATGCACACACATCAACTTTGACTACAACAACACTATCACATAAGTAGCTTGGCCTCATGTCTAGTAACTGTGAGAATTTCTTCCTCACCTGGAAATTACTGAATATCTGGTGAAAGTGCTAATGTTATGATAAACTATATTCTGCAAGCTTAAGTTTCAAATGTTTCCTTAAGTAAAAAATGTATGCATTTGATCCTGTAGAGGATGCTTTCGTGATACCCCACTATCAAGGTCCTATAGAAATCCTTTTCTTATTTTCTGTGGCTAAGTGACCTTAACCAAGGCCCTATAGTTCAAATAAGCAAAGTAGTCCATTTCAGTTTGCGGGTTCAAACAGTATCTTCAACATGTCGGGCTCTTCAACTTTTTTGTTACAGTTTATAATTGACAATGGGCTTCCTAGGCAGCAAATTAGGCATTTCACATTAAGTTTAAAAGTGCCATAGGGAGTTTTGATGTGCAAACTTCTCATACCAAATTGAGCATCTTTCTTAACCAACCTGGTTTAGAACCAAAATACTCAGTGGGTATCCTAAAAATCTTATGAAACCAGCTATTGTGTTTCTTTACAATTACACAGCAGTTGACTTTACAAGCTAACCAGGAGCCATTGTACCTTAATCAGGAGTGGGTCATTGCAGGGCATGGGATCTCAGCTTAATACAATGAGTTTAAACAGTGTAAATTCTTTTAGCACAGATTACCCTGCTGAACTCCCAAACTGTTGATTTGGGACATAGCTTTTTAAGCCTGAAAACTTTAAAACTCTTATGTCATTGATGAGAAATTACCAGTTAGTTTTTTTTTCACATAATAGTGTATATTTTTCTTCATTTTATTTCTGTAATTATATGAACCACATATTAGTAAATAGCCTTCTCTCCCTCAAAAATATTCTGAATTTTCCAAGCTTTTAAGTAAGTATCAAAGAAATCCTTTGGGTGTTCTTCCAATTCCAAAGCTTTGTATTTTATGCATTTAAATTCAGAGAAAATCATGCTTGAGTTAATTTGTGCATATTGTCAATGTCTTATTGACTGTATTCATACCCGTGGACAATTTGAAAATGTTTGACATTAAGTGAAGCAGATAAAGGGGGTGAGAAAGAAAATAATAGAATGCTAAGCCATTTTTTAAAAAATATAAACTATTCTACCTAGTGTTGTACAAAGAAAAGTGTGTTTTTGTGGTGTAGGTTGATAGCCTTTTTGCTAGGACAGAACTTTAGAGGAAACTGTTGTTTGAGAAGTATATGTTTTTTGTTAAAGAATTCTACATGTATATTAGTTTCAAGTTGGACAAACCAATCTGTGTGAATGTGAAGATAACCGTGACTTAGCTAAACAATTGATGTAAAATGTTATAATGCCCTATTTCCCACACTAATCCAATTCAAAGAAATCTTTTCTTCAAAATCAATAGATCAATGAAATATAATTAACATTTATTAACATAAATTACTCTTGATGCCAGACCTTGGACCAAGCACTTAACAAGTGTAACAATGTGAGGACTTTTTCACCATAAATTCTGTGTGAGAATTCCTTGTGGATAAGCAAGTTGAAATGAAGAGGCTTAAACTGCACAGCAGGCTCCAAATGCTCTCTCTCTCTGGAGAAACAGAAGGGCTGGAAGGCATGACACCATCTATCATGGCTTGTCACCTCTGGAAGAAATGTTGGGCATTATGGCCAGAGGGATGCAACAAACAGAAAGGATCCCAAGAGAGTTTCAGTGAGAGAATTGAGAAGCACTTTTGTTATTGCTAATGGAATAGAATAAGACTTCTTAATCTTAAGTCTTACTGTGCATTATCAAATGCATCTCCTTGAAATGTTTTGAAAGAAACACACACACAAATCAGAATTATATTTTAATTTCTTTTGGTTGCTGTACTGTATTTCTCTTAATGCTACACAATGCCAGACGTGGCCAACTGGATATCCAAGATTTGGTCAGTTTACATATGTACATCTCATTTAATATTCAAAACAACCCCAGTTATCATTTTTGAGAGGAGGAAATGAAAGCTTGCAGAATTTTGATTGACAGTGACTGTGAGAGCAGTTCTGGCTATTGTAATGTAAGTAGAAGTGACGTGTCCAATATTCAAAACAACCCCAGTTATCATTTTTGAGAGGAGGAAATGAAAGCTTGCAGAATTTTATTGACAGTGACTGTGAGAGCAGTTCTGGCTATTGTAATGTAAGTAGAAGTGACGTGTCACTGTAGGCTGGGGTAGTCAGGTGCCCAATATGCCTTCCCCATGCTCTCTCCTGAGCTGCCAATTGGGTGCTGCTGGGACAATCCATAGGCCACAAAATGGCAGAACCACAAAATAAAAGCAGCCTAGGTCCCTGAATCACCTGCTAGAGAAAGACTTCTCAACATACATCAAACTGTGAATGACTGAGAAATAGTTCTTTTGTGTGAAGCCATTGAAATTTAGAGTGTTGTTATTACCTCAGTATTACCTACTGCATTGTAATGAATATGCTTCCCAAGGTTACATAGCAAATAATCAAGAAGACTAGGAAAAAGCCCAGCTCTTAACCACCACACTATTCCACCTCCTAAAAGGGTCCCATATCCCTGGCACACAGAACTTCCACCATAACATCAGTGATGAAGAGTTTTTCATCTCTGATGCTTCCTACTCCATGGGCTCAGCAGCTGATTCTTCAGTTCAAGAAGTCAATAAACCCTCAACTCAGGACTCGATTACTTGACTTGTGCTTTCTGTATCAGAAGTCATAGTATCTTCCTAGAAAAAGAGAATTCTCTCAGACTTACAAGTTTATCTTGACCTCAAGGCTCAGTTCTTTCATTAAAACCTCATTTCTGTTTCTATATTATACCACAAGCAAAGGAAACATAATAGAAACTATTACTCACTTAAGGCTTCAGATCAGCCTCAAGAAATCTCTTCTTTAGATTAGATGGTGGTGAAATTTCAGACTTGGTTAGTTGAAAATTAATGCTCCCTTATTCAAAGCCTAGCCTTTCTTCAGAACTTTCCATTTCCTCTTATCATTTACCACCTGCCATTAGTGTCATTTACTACTTATTGGCATTGCCACTTTAGTCTACAAGAGGAAAAAGCCAATCATAGACTAAAATAAGACCTGTCAGTTTGCTACTTTCCTCTATTACATGATAATTATTTATAGTTTTGCAGGAGTGGACATTTTAACCTTGTGAGTTATGGGGTTATTTGTGAGTATGCTTCATTCATATTCTCTTTATCCCAAACATCCACCAATACTGCTTATGTTGCTGGCCAGTGAACAAAATAAAATACAGAATAATTTCTTTTTCTGAATGAGGACACATGTTCCTTCAATCTGCTTTGTGACTTAATCAATGTGTCATTATTAATGAAGCAGAAGATATCATGAATCAATCAGAAGTCTTGTAATGCACATCTAATTTCCCAATTGAGCATTCAGCTGTAGATAACGTTTCTGCCAGAGCAATTTAGTGCCTTATGAGATTCCATAGTTGAGAGGATATTTGCAGGTTCACACAAGGGCTTGTAAATTCTGACCAATGGATCAAGTAAGCAATGAAAATAGATTTTCTATCTTCCTTGGACCACTGCCTGAGTAGGTTACAGTCTAGGAGTCATAGATCCATACTGTGAGTTCCATTCAGGAGTGGGTGGGCCCCAAACCTTGTTACCAGAGTACCATTTGTTAGAATTCAGATGTGTTTAATGAGCAAGGGAGATAGGTAAAGGAGGGCTGACCCTGTGGCTCACTCGGGAGAGTGCAGCGCTGAGAGTGCCGAGGCCGCGGGTTCGGATCCTATATAGGGCTGGCCCCTGCGCTCAAGCACGGTGTGGGCGACACCAAGCCAAGGATTAACGATCCCCTTACCGGTCTCACACACACACACACACAAAATAGGTAAAGGAGATCAAAGAGCTCCCTTCCCAGCTAAAAATTTGGTGAAAATTCTAATAGCAGGAAAATTTATTACTGAGGAATTTAAGAACTTTAGCAAAAAATGAGTCGAATGGCCAAAGTCAGGTATGAGCCTATGAAAGCTCTTACAGAATTATCTTCATTCAGTAAAATAAAGATAGCATTAGAGAATACAGTGACACTATTCACAGGAATTTAAGAACTTTAGCAAAAAATGAGTCGAATGGCCAAAGTCAGGTATGAGCCTATGAAGGCTCTTACAGAATTATCTTCATTCAGTAAAATAAAGATAGCATTAGAGAATACAGTGACACTATTCACGTCTAAAATTATTATTAATGTGCCCAGTATAGTATGTTTGATTTCCATTTGCAATTTAAACTCAATAATAGAATGTTGAGGACTTCTCTTCACAGTGAAGGGAAAAAAAAGAAAAAAAAGGAAAAGATTGTGAATTTGTTTTGCTTTTTTTTGTTGTAGATAGTATGAGTACTAAGAGACTGTTTTTCCTGTGTCTGGTTCTCCATGCCAAAGTGTAGTATCTTTTCAATTTAAGAGTCTTCTCTCTCAGTTCCTACTGGACTCACTGAGTGATAAACAATTTAAGTGGTTAAGATGGGGGAACAAAGGAGAAGAAGAAAAGCTATATGAAAACTTAAACAAACTCACCATGGCTGACAATGTATTTCTCTGCCAGTGTACAAGGTTGTAAAGTCTTACCTCTGTTCATGAAAACCATGTGCCAGGACTTTTCCTTCTTGCCCACACTTGGCTTCTTTCATCCTGACGGATTGAAGGGTGCCATCTAAAGTCTAATGTGGCGACCCTTAACCTTCTTTAGCTCTCTCAAATGTCATTACAATGATCTCTATTCCTTCTCTTATGTCTGATTTACTCCCTTTTTTATTTTCCCAAGCTCTATAACTTGTGTCATTATTTTTTAAATATCCCTATTAGAGATGACCAGTTCTTCTTATTGTCTAAAAGATATAAAAATGTCGTGTAGGGGTAACTCAAAATTGGATAAGACTGTCCTCCTCAAAACTGAAAACCTTTGGGTCTTCTAGTTGCTGAAATAAGAAAATGCAGTCAATAAACATTTTTCATCCAAAGGTTGTATCCATGAATTCTTTTTTTTTTTTTCTGGGATGAGAATGCCTATAACACACCAGATTTCCAGGAAGCTCTGTGACCCAGAAAATGTTAAAGCAGTGCATTAGTAACCTAGTATCATGACTATTTGGGGTCTGCTTTATGGCAATCATCAAACCCTGTGCCAGATTTAATTCTGCAGTACATCAGACATTTAGCCTTTCAGCCCAAGTAACAGCATTAATTCTGGAGGAAGTACCTGAGAAAACTTACAGTTCTGTGTAAGGAACACTGGAAGTCAGTATGCATGGCTTCTGGTAGAGGTTTTTCTACTAACTTTATGGATGAAGTGGGCAAGTCATCTTATCTCCCTGGGCCACAGTTTCCATATCTCTATAGTTAGGGAACTGGACTAACTGGGTGGTTTCAAACCTGACCTGGGATTACTGGACCCCATCCACCACCAGCTGAAAGAGACTCACTACAGTTAGTACTCCAAAATCTGATTTTTTTAAGAAAGGTTGTCAAAACATTACATCAGGTAGAAAAACCATTGTAGCAGACACTCTAGGATCACTTCTAGCTTTAAAATGCTGGATTTCCATTAAGCTAATATTCCCTACACTTGGTAAAATCTGGATCAGCATGAAGTGTTAATCATCAGAATGAATATATCATAGTATTCTTTTTAAACATAAGTGATTAATACTATATATAAATGAAGTGATTTATTGAGAGAGTCTATCACAGTGCTGGGAAATTACTAATCATATACAAACATGTATATGTAGTATACTTGATTCTGCTTGACTCTTGACCACCAGTGAGTTTGGTAAGATATGAGATAGGATTACCTCGGGTAATCAAAGGCATCAAATGTATTGCATGCCAGTCAGTTTTAAATATATTATCATATTTAATCCTCATCACAGCCACTCCCGTGATCATTTTCCTGCCCTGTTAGTTACTACTTTGCAATCTTTTCATTTCTTTTTCAGCAAAATAGAGATTAAAAATATCTGCCTCATAGGACTGCAATGAGAATTAATGGGCAAAATGCCTGGGAAACACTTATCAGGGTCCTAATCACAGGATGAATTCTTAATTAATTGATAGGTGGTAGGGTGATAATTACTGTGATGTTGGTTATGAGGTCTTGCTACTCAAAGTGTAGATAGAACAGCAGCATCAGTATTACCTGGGAGCTCACTAGAAATTTGGAATCTCAGGCCCCAATTCTCTGACATCTTGAATCAGAACCTGCATTTTAATGAAATTTCTTAATGATTCATGTGCACATGTATGTTTGAGAAGCACTGACCTGGAAAAACAACCCTGGGACTCAGCGACTTGATGGAACTCATACTAGTAGTAAACCAGGGAGCTGGGGGCACAGCCAAATAGGAGCTAAGGCCAATGTCTTTCTCTCATACCTCTAGGGACATCTCCGACCTGGAGGTGTTCAGGCTTCCTGAATCCCATTGAACTATTCTTTTTCTAATCCAGGCTGTATTGGAAAGGCTTTTAAAAACACATTTTCATGTCTACCACTGTAACAAAAGCATCATAATTTTGTTTTATTTATCACATTTTTAATTATTCAGCTGTTTTATTTGTCATCATTTAGGGAATTATTACAAAACTTATGTCTAAAATGCTTCTGATTAATGCACATATAGGCAACTAAACAGATGTAGAATGGGTTGACTACTTTGATACGATTAAACATTGATGAAACATATATTTGCAGAGCAATAACGATGCAGGCATTTGTATAAATAATAACAGATCTATTTCCCTAATTAACTAGGGGGGAAAAAATGACAGAATTACCAGATATGTCTGGCTTACTAGGCAGATCATTTTCAAGTGCAATTTTTTTTTCATGTGAATAAAATTATGTTAATTTATAGCATCTATTACCATGTTAAAGTGAAAGAAGTGTATTTGAGAACTATACAATGTGGATGATATGAGAAGCTTGTTTCCAGGACATGTCATAATTTCCAGGGCTTCTTTGTACATTATGGTAGGTGCATGTTTTTAATATACTCTTCAATAGTTTAAATTAATATGACATGTGTTCTGAGATCCAAACTTAAGTGATACCATGATACACATTTTTCCTCACATTTTAGTATCTCTGATATTGAGATCTGTCTTACAATTGATACCATGTCACAATTTGATTGGAAGCATTTTTTTTTTTTTGCAATCAATTAAATAGGAGATTAGGATCCCCAGTAAACCTAATCCTAGTCCACAGTAACACCATAGTGAGTAAAAGAAGTGGGACAGAAAGGAGACATCAACAGTATTCAAGCAGGAAGTGGAGGTGGATAAATAGAAAGAAATGAGATTAAACAAGAAAAAGAATTTCATGGATTTCTGTTTTCACAGGGCCAGATAGAAAAATCAGAGAAAATGAGAGAATTTAGCAGAAGAGCAAGAAAGAGGAATAGAGAGTTGGAGAACAAAAGGAGAGAGAATAAAGCATCAAGTTGGAAAATATAGCCAATAAACCCATTCATTGCTGTGACACTACTTCCTAGGTGTGGTGTTCTGTGGTAGACTTTCAACTAGTGGCTGCTTTTTTTATTGCACACACAGGTCAGTAGAGGTCCTAAAGTGTAGGATGTGGGAGGTGTTTTCAGCACATTTCAGAAGGTATTTTTACTTCTCAGGCCTACACAGGTAGATCCATTACCTACCTACCCCCCGCCCCCACATACACATACTCTCTGAACATCCTTCTCTTTTGACTGCCTCCTACATTTCGCTCAGCCCCAAACCACTGGGAGAGGTTTAAATGATTGTTAAATCTTCTATTGTTTTCTTTCAGGTGATATCAAGATTATCGAACAAATCTACAGTCTCCCAGGTATGGCTTTTGCTAAAAAGCAAATATTTATCTAAAATCCAAAGGATTTGAATAAATCTGTCTTTCCCTTCAGGATTTTATGTACTTATTTTTAACTTTCCCTAATTCATTTTCCAGTGAGAGACGTGGTGACTGAGTTTTTTGAGTTTGGGTATGGAGATGTATTGAAACTCATCTCTCTATGTAAGCTTTTTATAGTTCTTGTTATAAAGTAGTTTGTTAGCAAAACCTGCC
>NW_007730194.1:12024-15462 GCF_000696425.1 Galeopterus variegatus
CTCCACAAAGGCTTCCTTCCTCAAGATAACCTCATTCTCCAAGGTGACAGCTGAACATTCACCCATTTTGTCCATATTTCAGACTAGAAACCAAAGAAATGTGACACAGTAGAATAAAGGCTACCCTGTTTCTGGGAGCCTTCCTAAAAGTGTCTCAAAGCCTGTTCACTTACATGCCATCATCCCCAAACTTGGCCTCATGGCCAAACTCAGTGTCAAGAGAAGCTAAGAAAGGTGATCGTTGGGCAGGGTGCATTGCTAAGAGTTTTGTTAACTAAAAGAGAAGTGAAGATTGCATAAAAAAGAGATTGCAAGCACTCTCTGTAATACCTACCCTGATATAGAAGGTGTTTCCATTTTCTTCATAATCATCGTCATTGCATGGGCAAGCATTCATGAAACTCTTTTTTTGCACATGGTTAAGTGCTTTATTCCCATTATCTAGTATCTAATATTTTTCTCACACCATTTCTATTTTACAAATGAGGAAATTAANGTATGCATTTTAGAAGTACTTTAGTTGGGTTTAAAATTGGTCGTCAATTTTTTTCTTCTAAAAGTCTAATTTCTTGTATCTATAATGTTAAAAATAGGGTTCAGAGATATTCTGAAATAGTTTCACTTGACCTCTTAAGACAGTCCTAATTTCTAAGTACACTTCAATTTCACAGAAAACTTTCCCACAGAAAAGTGATTTGTCAGATTTATTAGCTAGACTTTTTTTTTTTTTACCAATAATCCTGTGACAGGAACCTGGGAACCCTCTTCTTGCTCTATACTATTCTTGAAGCAGAACCCAATAACCCTGGCTCTCTTTCTTACACACACACACACACACACACACACACAGAGGCACACAAATAGATCTGATAATATTATACATTACAAAGACATTGATAATTTACTGAAGATGGTGGGGGAGGGGCAAACAGGTTTACTTTTTTTTTTTTTAAATCAAGGTTTTTCAAAATACTTTTTTTTTTATTTTGTCAATATACAATGTGGTTGATTATTATGACCCATCACCGACACCTCCCTCCCTCCTCCCTCTCCCCCTCCCACCCAAAAATGTCCTTTCCGTTTGCTTATTGTAACAATAGGTTTACTTTTAATATTACATTGATACACTTCTTAAAAGCTGTTCAGTCATCTCAGCGCTTTCAGCCCAGTTTCTCTCTGGCATTAGTTGCCTTTTCTCTCTCATTTCTACAAAATCCCTCATCAACAACAAGCAAAATGGTCTTTATGTTTCTACTCTTCTCATCGGATGGCCTTTCTTCACTACTGCACTGCCTTTCCCTCAGAACTTTGTATATTCCCTTTCTCATAAAGAGAAATTGAGCCTTTTTTTGGAATTTCCAATTTGAATTTCTCACCCCTTCATAGCACTCTGAAGACGAAGATCCCTCCCAAGAACATAACATCCTTAATTTTTCAAAAAAAAAGAAAATCCTTCTGTATAATTCAGGCTGAAGTTCATTTGCAATGTTAAAACCACCAGAATAAANAGCACATTTCAGAAGGTATTTTTACTTCTCAGGCCTACACAGGTAGATCCATTACCTACCTCCCCCTGCCCCCACATACACATACTCTCTGAACATCCTTCTCTTTTGACTGCCTCCTACATTTCGCTCAGTCCCAAGCCACTGGGAGAGGTTTAAATGATTGTTAAATCTTCTATTGTTTTCTTTCAGGTGATATCAAGATTATCGAACAAATCTACAGTCTCCCAGGTATGGCTTTTGCTAAAAAGCAAATATTTATCTAAAATCCAAAGGATTTGAATAAATCTGTCTTTCCCTTCAGGATTTTATGTACTTATTTTTAACTTTCCCTAATTCATTTTCCAGTGAGAAACGTGGTGACTGACTTTTTTGAGTTTGGGTATGGAGATGTATTGAAACTAATCTCTCTATGTAAGCTTTTTATAGTTCTTGTTATAAAGTAGTTTGTTAGCAAAACCTGCCAGAAGTAGTGGAGTCCTGAGGTATGCATTTTAGAAGTACTTTAGTTGGGTTTAAAATTGGTCGTCAATTTTTTTCTTCTAAAAGTCTAATTTCTTGTATCTATAATGTTTAAAATATGGTTCAGAGATACTCTGAAATAGTTTCACTTGACCTCTTAAGACAGTCCTAATTTCTAAGTACCCTTCAATTACACAGAAAACTTTCCCACAGAAAAGTGATTTATCAGATTTATTAGCTAGACTTTTTTTTTAACCAATAATCCTGTGACAGGAACCTCGGAACCCTTTTCTTGCTCTGTACTATTCTTGAAGCAGAACCCAATAACCCTGGCTCTCTTTCTTACACACACACACACACACACAGAGGCACACAAATAGATCTGATAATATTACACATTACAAAGACATTGATAATTTACTGAAGATGGTGGGGGAGGGGCAAACAGGTTTACTTGTAATATTACATTGATACACTTCTTAAAAGCTATTCAGTCATCTCAGCGCTTTCAGCCCAGTTTCTCTCTGGCATTAGTTGCCTTTTCTCTCTCATTTCTACAAAATCCCTCATCAGCAACAAGAAAAATGGTCTTTATGTTTCTACTCTTCTCATTGGATAGCCTTTCCTCACTACTGCACTGCCTTTCCCTCAGAACTTTGTATATTCCCTTTCTCATAAAGAGAAATTGAGCCTTTTTTTTGGAATTTCCAATTTGAATTTCTCACCCCTTCATAGCACTCTGAAAACAAAGATTCCTCCCAAGAACATAACATCTTTAACTTTCCCCCCCAAAAAAATCCTTCTGTATAATTCAGGCTGAAGTTCATTTGCAATGTTAAAACCACCAGAATAAAAGGGGTTTCAAAACAATAGATGTTGATTTATCTCTCATAGGCAAATCTAGAGATGGAAAAGATGCAGTGGGATACCAGGTGTCCATAGGGCCCCAGAATTTCTTTTTTCTGCTTCATTATCCTCCACAAAGGCTTCCTTCCTCAAGATAACCTCATTCTCCAAGGTGACAGCTGAACATTCACCCATTTTGTCCATATTTCAGACTAGAAACCAAAGAAATGTGACACAGTAGAATAAAGGCTACCACCCTGTTTCTGGGAGCCTTCCTAAAAGTGTCTCAAAACCTGTTCACTTACATGCCATCATCCCCAAACTTGGCCTCATGGCCAAACTCAGTGTCAAGAGAAGCTAAGAAAGGTGATCGTTGGGCAGGGTGCATTGCTAAGAGTTTTGTTAACTAAAAGAGAAGCAAAGATTGCATAAAAAAGAGATTACAAGCACTCTGTAATAACTACCCTGATATAGAAGGTGTTTCCATTTTCTTCATAACCATCGTCATTGCATGGGCAAGCATTCATGAAACTCTTTTTTTGCACATGGTTAAGTGCTTTATTTCCATTATCTAGTATCTAATATTTTTCTCACACCATTTCTATTTTACAAATGAGGAAATTAA
>NW_007730194.1:16201-17591 GCF_000696425.1 Galeopterus variegatus
CCATTATCTAGTATCTAATATTTTTCTCACACCATTTCTATTTTACAAATGAGGAAATTAAGACTTTTAGTAATTATATTACTTGCCAAGTTTACAGCTAGTAAGTCACAGGACTTACGGGACTGAAATTCCATGTGTTTGACCACTAGACTTTGTTCTGCTTTCCCTTAGTCCAGACAGGTTCAACAGAATCTGGTCATTCATGAGTTTGAAGTGGCTATCCCAGCAAAATGTCATGAGCAAAATGTCATCCCAGCAAAATGTCAAATTCGAGATTCCTTTAACTTTGAGCATAAAAACCTCATTGCCCTCATGAAAGCATTTGCCAAGAAGAAAATGAAGGGATGGATCAGATGAGAAAAGAGAGATCTGTGGTTGAACTTTAGGGCAGTGTATAACAGGGGAATCCAGCTACACAAGGGCAATAGGTGTTTCTATTATAGATGGTCTGCAAAAGGTACTCCTGCATAGAGGACAATATGAGACTGGATGTTTGATAGTATAATAAATTTAGGTCCTGTCTGCAATGATGGTAGGTTGGATAAATAATTCTTGGTATAAGTAATGTCTGCTGCCTTGATCGCAAGAGTCAGCATCTAAGCAACTTGTCCAAGTCACCAAGTCTCCATGACAAAATGGAAGTATAAAATTTAAACAAACTTGTAGAAGTACAATCACTTGATAGGGTATTAGTCAGAGGATTCTATTAGAGCCAATGGGGCCTTCTAGAAACACAGGAATGATTAAATTGCCAATGCGAATGTAAACAGAAGTCTATTTAGAGAATGTACTCATTGTTTTTCATTTCTTTGATAAGTTTGCCCTGTTGTGTCTTTAGCTTGATAAGCTAATTTTTCTGTTCCACAATGATAGTATAGCAATGCTCCCTTGCAATTCAATGTGGGTCCAATTTTTGTTAAAAGCAGAGAGTTTTAAATGCTGTATAAAACAAGCAAATAAGAGCAACACCAGGACTATCGCAATAAAGAACTTACGGATTCACCATTAATTAAAATAATCATATCTAATAAAAAAGATGAGTCTAAAAATGCATTTCCCCTAGAAATTTTGAGCCATTAAGATTAAAATAAAAAAACCTTCATGAGTAAACCAACCATTTCACTTAGCACCTATGGCCTGAACTGAGTGGGCTATTGCCTATCAGTCACCACAATTTTTGTTGTTGTTGTTGTATCTATCATTATAACTGTTATACATATAGCAAAATCCATAAATGTCAATGAATCAGCTTTGTGGAAGTTATAACCATGGCAGTTCATGAGATTTAAATAGTAATCTTAAGAATTCTCACTTTGTTATCTTTTATTAGAAATTATTGATGAGCAGGTATAAATGATTGTATCTGCAAAAGCAACTGAGGCATATAAAA
>NW_007730194.1:18070-22755 GCF_000696425.1 Galeopterus variegatus
AAAATGAATTGATCTTTTAGAGCAGAGAACCATGTCTGGGGCAGAGCAAGAAACATACGCTGTCATAGTGACTCTACTGAGGGCCACTAGCTTAGCCTTTGCTGCCTTCTTGGCCTGGCACCTCCATCACCTCAGTTATCCTTTCCTATCCTCTCTCTTCTTCTTGGCCTATGAAGTCCAATGACCCAAGTCAAGAGCTCAGTGGTCCTAGGATGGGTTTTGGCAAGACTATTCTTCCTTCCTTTCCCAAGGCTCTTCAACAGGAGCAGACCAGGTGGTTTGCTCCATTTCTAGTGAATGAACTGTGACAACAAGGAGTGCAGCAAGCAGAGTAGCTGGAGATGCTTCTAATCTTCCATCCGTGTGATCCACAGTAGGAAAGATCTTTATCCTCAAGGACAGTAATCTTTCTGGCTGATTTTCATGTAAAGTTCTGCTTAAGACCCTATAATTTTAAATAATAAGGCCCCAAACCCTCCCTTAAACCTGAAAATGTCTTTATTCCTATAAGCCTGCCATCATACACTATTACAAATAACAGACTAATTAAAATCTAGATGCAAACCTGGTAAAATGCATCTTTCATACACCTCCCCCCCACCACAAGACAGAGAGGTTAAGTCTGGAGAAGATTAGAAGTGGGGAGACTTTTACCACCTGGAAAATAATGGTAAAATCTGAAAAGACTTCATTTTAATGTGAAGTGAGTAATAAGTAATAAGTAAGTAAGGAATTGTACTTCTAGCATGAATGATATACCTCTTAAGAGGTCTTTGTAATCGATACTAATCTATATTATCCACTGATTTAGTCAGAGCCCAAGGGAAATGGCAGCATCAACAAGAGACTCCCATCCATTGTGGAAGATGAGGAAGAGGAGGAGGAGCAGGAGGAAGAGGAGACAGCCTCCCTCTCTCCCATCTGCACAAGGGGATCCTCTTCTTCATGCAGCAAGAAGGTTGGAAGCAGTAAGAGCTATCTAGGCTTAAGCTTAAAGCAGCTGGCCTCAGGAACAGTGCCATTTCACTCACCTATCAGAGTCTCCAGTTCAAATTCCCCCAAAATCAATCTGGAAATGGACCCCCCTAACCATGGTAAAAGGAAAGAGAAGAACCTGAAGTTGCAGCTCTCAACTTTGAATAGTGCTGGCCCCCCAGACCTCAGTCCAAGGTAAGAGTTCACATCACATAACTCATTACCAGATGAAAGTGGCTGCCTTTTATACAGACTAGTACCCGCCTAGTAAATTACTCATCCTTCTAGGCATTTCTACTGCACAGATTCCTAACCTGCATTCTTCATCTTCCCTGAATTTTGTATGCAATTTTTTGAATATATGTGCAGATGTGTGTATGGTGTGGGAATAAATAGTTTTAATTATATTCTCAAAAGCATCCATTAAATGTTCAGATTTCCTTCTCTACTATCTTGATCCACTTAGCTCTACCTATTGGGTTAAAAGTATATTTCTACATTGTGATTTCTAATGTATAAATATATAATGAATGTAAAATACATGGAATAATCCATCAATGTTCTCCCCTCAATGCTTGATCTTACCAAAAGCTTCATGGAGCAACAAGTTGAAGTTATAGAGAAAACAAAGTGCTGACTTACACTTTTCCCTACTGTTTGCCTCATTCTTCTGGACAGCTGAGGCTTAGTTTTATTTCTGGTCTCTTCAATAGGTAACATGGCTTAGCTCTACTTTTAATTTTTAAAACATCACTTTACAATAAACTAAAGGTGATTGAGAGGGTGAAAAACCCTGACTTGAAAAATGTGAAAGGGGGGCTGGGCCCATGACACACTCGGGAGAGTGCAGTGCCGGGCCCATGGCACACCACGGGTTCGGATCCTATTTAGGGATGACCGGTGCGCTCACAGCGCTCACTGGCTGAGCATGGTGCGGCTGNCTGAGGGCCACTAGCTTAGCCTTTGCTGCCTTCTTGGCCTGGCACCTCCATCACCTCAGTTGTCCTTTCCTATCCTCTCTCTTCTTCTTGGCCTATGAAGTCCAATGACCCAAGTCAAGAGTTCAGTGGTCCTAGGATGGGTTTTGGCAAGACTATTCTTCCTTCCTTTCCCAAGGCTCTTCAACAGGAGCAGACCAGGTGGTTTGCTCCATTTCTAGTGAATGAACTGTGACAACAGGAGTGCAGCAAGCAGAGTAGCTGGAGATGCTTCTAATCTTCCATCCGTGTGATCCACAGTAGGAAAGATCTTTATTCTCAAAGACAGTAATCTTTCTGGCTGATTTTCATGTAAAGTTCTGCTTAAGACCCTATCATTTTAAATAATAAGGCCCCAAACCCTCCCTTAAACCTGAAAATGTCTTTATTCCTAAAAGCCTGCCATCATACACTATTACAAATAACAGGCTAATTAAAATCTAGATGCAAACCTGGTAAAATGCATCTTTCATACAACTCCTCTCCCCCCACAAGACAGTTTAAAAGACCAAGAGAAGGATTGGGGGCTAAAACCAGGAAAGCAGAGAGGATAAGTCTGGAGAAGATTAGAAGTGGGGAGATTTTTACCACCTAGAAAATAATGGTAAAATCTGAAAAGACTTCATTTTAATGTGAAGTGAGTAATAAGTAATAAGTAAGGAAGGAATTGTACTTCTAGCATGAATGATATACCTCTTAAGAGGTCTTTGTAATCGATACTAATCTATATTATCCACTGATTTAGTCAGAGCCCAAGGGAAATGGCAGCATCAACAAGAGACTCCCATCCATTGTGGAAGATGAGGAAGAGGAGGAGGAGCAGGAGGAAGAGGAGACAGCCTCCCTCTCTCCCATCTGCACAAGGGGATCCTCTTCTTCATGCAGCAAGAAGATTGGAAGCAATAAGAGCTATCTAGGCTTAAGCTTAAAGCAGCTGGCCTCAGGAACAGTGCCATTTCACTCACCTATCAGAGTCTCCAGTTCAAATTCCCCCAAAATCAATCAGGAAACTGACCCCCCTAACCATGGTAAAAGGAAAGAGAAGAACCTGAAATTGCAGCTCTCAATTTTGAATAATGCTGGCCCCCCAGACCTCAGTCCAAGGTAAGAGTTCACATCACATAACTCATTACCAGATGAAAGTGGCTGCCTTTTATACAGACTAGTACCTGCCTAGTAAATTACTCATCCTTCTAGGCATTTCTACTGCACAGATTCCTAGCCTGCATTCTTCACCTTCCCTGAATTTTGTGTGCAATTTTTTGAATATATGTGCAGATGTGTGTATGGTGTGGGAATAAATAGTTTTAATTATATTCTCAAAAGCATCCATTAAATGTTCAGAATTCCTTCTCTACTATCTTGATCCACTTAGCTCTACCTATTGGGTTAAAAGTATGTTTCTACATTGTGATTTCTAATGTATAAATTTATAATGAATGTAAAATACATGGAATAGTCCATCAGTGTTCTACCCTCAATGCTTGATCTTACCAAAAGCTTCATGGAGCAACAAGTTGAAGTTACAGAGAAAACAAAGTGCTGACTTACACTTTTCCCTACTGTTTGCCTCATTCTTATAGACAGCAGAGGCTTAGTTTTATTTCTGGTCTCTTCAATAGGTAACATGGCTTAGCTCTACTTTTAATTTTTAAAACATCACTTTACAATAAACTAAAGGTGATTGAGAGGGTGAAAAACCCTGACTTGAAAAATGTGAAAGGGGGGCTGGGCCCATGACACACTCGGGAGAGTGCAGTGCTGGGAGCGCAGCGGCGCTCCCACCACGGGTTCAGATCCTATTTAGGGATGACCGGTGCGCTCACAGCGCTCACTGGCTGAGCATGGTGCGGCTGGTCTCAAAAAGGACAAAAAAAAAATGTGAAAGTGGCAGGCTATAGTTCATTAAAGCAATAAAAATTGTCCAAATCACATAATAGCTGACTAATAAATTGAAGCAAGAAAAAAATATTGAGTGCTTTCTATGTTTCGTGGACGTTGCTAGAAAATTTCACATTCAGTATTGCATTTAGTCTTCTTGGAATCCTGTAAAGTAGTTCAGATTATTTCTATTATAAAGTAGTAAGAATTGAAACTCAACAATTAAATATTTTGTCCAAGGTCTCAAACTTATTAAGCACAAGGGTACTTTAAAAAGTTTGTGGAAAAATAGAATTAAAAGATTATAGAAACCTTTCCATGAACATTTTGAAGTACCCTTGTACTGAAAGCTGGATTCAAAATCTTTCTACATGTAAAGCAAGTGATCTTTCTGATATACTACATGCTGAATTATTCATTTGAAGGCCACAACTTAATCATTAACAGAAAATATTTTTTAAAAAATAAGAAAAACAGATTGGACGAAAAGCAGGTATACATTAAATTTTCAGGAATTCATTTGATTGCTTAACTCTTCTTCTTTCTAAATTTTGACTAAAGTAAAAAATAATAACTTTTAAATGGAAAGGCAACGTATCAGAGCTTGAAAAGAAAGATTTATGTACTATACGATCCTATAGTTATAAAAAGAATGCATGTTATTTTATTTATAGAAAAATATTTTCAGAAAATATACCAGAATGTTGACAGCAGTGGTAGATTACAGGTGATGTTTATTTTCTGATTTTTTTTTGTTACCTTTATATTTAAATTTTTACAATCGCCTTGTATTTTTTTTTTAATAATTAATGGGTTAAATATTATTTACCAGGGAACCAAGATTAGCTAACA
>NW_007730194.1:23382-25377 GCF_000696425.1 Galeopterus variegatus
TTTTTTTTTTAATAATTAATGGGTTAAATATTATTTACCAGGGAACCAAGATTAGCTAACATCCTGATAGTAATTTATGTAATTCTTTAACTCTCACATCCAGAGTTTTGTCAAAGTCTAGAGTGGAAGTGTCATCAAATTTATTTTCTGTGATGCTATACTCAGTAGGTTAAAACATTTTCTCCTACATAGAGTAGTAATTTAATATGAATTTAGGTAAGAGGAGTTCTGTATCTTAAAGTTTTGAATCTAAGAATAAATAGAAGAGTTTAAACTCTACAGAATTGCTGTCCAATAGAAATATAATATGAGCTAAAATTGTGAGCCACATATGTAATTTTTAATTTTCTAGTAGCCACATTTTTAAAAAGTGAAAAAAATACAAGTGAAATTAATTTTAATGATATGTTTTATTTGACTCAATATGTCCCAAAATATTATCATTTTAAATGTGAACAATATAAAGATAAATAATGAAGTAGTTTACATTCCTTTATTTTAACTAATTCTTCAAAATCCAGTGTATATTTTATATTTACAGCACATCTCAGTTTGCACTAACCTCATTTCATGTACTCAATAGCCATATGAGGCTCAAGGCTACCATATTGGATAGCACAGCTCTAGCTTCTCTAGAGTTTAGAAACCTAACACAATATTTTTTAATGTCTTCTAGAAAGACTGGAACCCATGAATATAAATCTATAACCGACCAATTTCTGTTACTTTAAATAGGATTGTTGATGGAATTGAAGATGGAAACAGCAGTGAAGAAAGTCAGACTTTTGACTTTGGCTCTGAACGGATCAGACCAGAGCTCAGAATTTCTCCTCCTCTTGGAGGTAAGGTTTGTAACTAGACTTCTATAAAAAGCTGCTATTTCTTTTTGACTTGTAATGTTTGGTATTTACATTTTTGCCTTACCATTCTCAGAAAATTCTCTATGTGATAGAACTTTACCAATGCCATTAAATAATTTAATTTGAATCTGTCCCTCTCCAAGTTATCAAGATATCACTTGTCATTGTTTCTCTGCCCAAGCTCAATGTGTTGTCGTTTAGCAGCTGAGGTAAATGGTGTGTCAGGAAACGCAAGTTTCTGCTATTCATCAGAGGGTAACCATGTTTTCCTATTATAAATCCAGACCAATTCACAAAAAACTAGCTAGAGGAGAGGCTGTGTTGGTTGTGCACTGTAGGAACATCGGTTACACTTAACCAGTTTATTTGGTGAGAGGTACTGTACTTGCTGTTTGCCAGAGGCTAAACAACTTCAGAAGCATGTTATAAATGATGGAGAACTGAATGAAACACTGTCCTCTAGTGCTGGTGAGTTAGAGGAATGTTACCCTCAACCCTAGCCCAAGCCCCTCTTTCTCTCTTTTAATCTTGAGTTCATCTCCAATAAAAAGGAATCTGTCAATGTTACAAAGGTCAGAAAAGACAAGTAAGCTCTAAAGAATAGTGAACAAGTGTTAAATAGGCTTAGGCAATCCACAACAATTACCAACAACTACCAGATGTAGGGCCGGCAACCCACCGTTCAACCTCTCCTCCCCTTCCCATCACGTTCTGAGACCCTTGTCTCAGGATCTCCTGCTAATTAGCAAATCCCTTTGGACAAAGCCAAGCCTAAGAAAGACATTTGAATGTACAGTGCTGTTTGGTAGGATACCAGTATTTCATCTCAATCAGCAATTTCCCCAGCATTCATCTAAAGGAAACTAAAAGGTCCCTGTAAGACTCCTTGATCGGGGATGGGGGGTGATGCAAGACGACAATGAATACAGTCTTGGATTGTGAATTTGATTAATAACAAATGTTGATATTACTCCACTCGGGGCAAGGGTCAAAGAAATCATAGTTATAGTCAAACTGGTGTGTTTGCCACGAAAGCTGGTGGCTTGTCTCAGTGGGAAGTTTTCCTTTTTGGCGCACCTGGAGATCATGCACAGAACCTCATCCTGTCCATCCACCTACTTGTGGTCCTACCCCC
>NW_007730194.1:25595-29240 GCF_000696425.1 Galeopterus variegatus
CACCTGGAGATCATGCACAGAACCTCATCCTGTCCATCCACCTACTTGTGGTCCTACCCCCGTCTAAGCTTCCTCCTCTCTCTTACCCCATCACCTACCCCTGAGCTCATTCTTCAGGCAATAATTTTTCTTGATTCTACCTCCTAAATACCTCTCAGTTCTGTTCGAGACTTTCTATTTCACTGCCAGCACTCTTCCTGGCCACATCCATCTCTTGCCTCCATTGCTACTCTTGTCTCTGGTCTCACACTGTTTTCCATGCAGAGTGAACTTTTTAAAAATGCGAATTTATTTGTATTACCTGTGCTTTAAACCCTAAAATGACTTTCTATTTCCCTTAATATGAAATCCAAGCCTATTGCATAATTACTACTTAAATGTCTCCTTTTTTCCTACTAGATTCTAAGCTCCATGAGGATCAGGATTTTTTTTGTTCTTTGTTTTTTGGTCTTTTGTCTCCTGTAAAGGAGGTCTGGCCTATTGCATGTGGCCTGTAATTATTTATTAAATGAATGGATTATCTCTGCAAAAATCTCTGCAAAGCAAGCTTTTATTTCTCTGCTTTGGACTATTGGAATAAATTTTCTTCCCCCACAAACAAGTTTTCTACTCATAATTGACCAAAATTTCATGAAATATATACACTGATTCTGTCAAATCTTATCCACTTCAGCTAGTACTGACTCATCTGTACTTTTGTTTCTGACAAAAACAAATGTATTCTGAACAGTAAAGTGGAAAAACAGTGGAGAAGAGAGAACTAGGAAATAGGAGGACTTACCTTTCAGGTTGACACACAGGAAGAGACAGCAAACCTGCAGTAGAGATTAGTACCTGCAATAGGGGTGGAAGGAAAATGGTCTCATGGGCACAGGAATCAACATTTGGAAAGGAAAGAGCAGAGGAAAAGAACATCGCTTTTCTATGGCTTGGGCACTGGCTGTGAAATGTTTTTAGAGAATGGTCAAAGAAGAAAAATGTGTCATCTTAGAACATGGTGGTCATTGTGTTCAGGGGAATGGGAGATTTTCCATGGCCACACCCAATCCCGGTGGTCACAGTCACCATCATGATGTGTGCCCAGTTCCAAAAGATATATCAGCAGCCATTTAGAGAAGTACAAGAAATTTATCTGATCCTGGGAAGACACAACCTACAGTGCAAAGACATCAGGAAAGATTAAAGGTGGTAGCTTGGGCTTTCTTCTGTATTTAATTTGCCCAGTCCTCAAATAATGAGGTTTAGTCCCAAAGGACTCATTCTGTGTGTGTGTCACTTTTCAGACCCGGACATTGGAGCTGCTGTTCTCTTCATCAAGGCAGAGGAGACCAAGCAGCAGATAAACAAACTCAACAGTGAGGTATGGAGCTCTTTCTTTGGACATGTTGGAGCAGTAAGAGGAAATATAAATCCTAGTTATCAGCAGAAGCAGCATGATATAGCAGTTACAAGCATGTGCTGCAATGTCAGACCTCCATAGGGGAGTCCCCACTCAGCCTCATACAAGTTGTGTAACCTTTGACAAGTTACTTACCTTGTCTCAAGCTCCATTTCCCTATGTGCAAGAAAGGGATAATAATAAAGCCTGCCTTATGCCTTTTTGTGAAATTAAATGAGATAATCCAGGTAAGTCATTTGGCCTAAAGTAAGCACTATGATAACTATTGTCATAATTGTATTGATGTTTGATTTAATTGGTGCTTTTCGATTTTTTTGTGTCCTTCAATTTTTAACGAGGTAAAGCAAGATGATTGGACCACAGAAGAATGCTAGTTCTCAAAGTAATCAAATGGCCTGAACTCTGTTCTTTGCTCTGATACATATTTGCTGTGTAACTTTGGGCCCTGTATCTCTCTGGATCTTACTATCTGTGCATTTAAAATGCTAGTTCTCAAAGTAATCAAATGGCCTGAACTCTGTTCTTTGCTCTGATACGTATTTGCTGTGTAACTTTGGGCCCTGTATCTCTCTGGATCTTACTATCTGTGCATTTAAAATGAGGTAATTGTTTAACAACTTTACTGAGGTATATTTACATCATAAAATTCACCCATTTTAAGTGTACAATTCAATGAATTTTAATAACTTTATCAAGTGGTTCAATCATCACTATAAATCAGTTTTAGAATATTTTTATCTCCCTAATAAGATCTCTCATACCTATTTACAGTTAATCCTTAATCCCACATCCAGCCCCAGGCAGTCACTTATTTCCTTTCTGTTTCTATAAATTTGTCTTTTCTGGCTGTTTTATATAAATAGAGAAATTAATAATAAATAATCATAAACTGTGCTAATTTGGGTCCCTCCCTCCCCCCAAAATAAAATAAAATAAAACAGATTCTGATATAATTTGAATGCAAATAGTTTATTTGGGAGGTGTTCTGGGAAGCAAGATGAAAGAGTAGAGAAGTGAGACAGAAAAGGAAGGAAAGAAATAAGGGCATGTTAATGAGATAGTTAAACTTGTGGACAGCTGGGGCTCAGTACTGTTGGGGACCTCTGAGAGACTGTGGAGGAACTCAAAATTGTTGGGCCGACCCCGTGGCGCACTCAGGAGAGTGCAGCGCTTGGGAGCGCAGCGGCACTCCCCTCGCGGGTTCGGATCCTATATAGGGATGGCCGGTGCNAAAAAAAAAAATTGTTTCACCAGAGGACAAGAAAAAGTGGACTTAAGGATCTTTTTGCAAGCACAGGGGCAGAAGAGACTAGAAAGGTTCCTCAGGCAGGAATGTGCAGGAAGACCTGGGCCTATCATTGGTGACCTCAGGTAGACCTAGAAAAGGGCGTGTGAGCAGGTACAGACAATGTACTAAAATCCCCTTCTAGGACTAAATTTTTAGATTATCTGATGCCATCCTGGGAGAAGATGTAACTATGTGATGATATTGATGAGACTTAAGAAAAATGAGATTCATATAACCACACTCAGCTTTCAGTTAGCTGTAATAACAGACAACTGGGTAGTTTGTCATAAAATCCACAGGTTGCTCTTGAACCTGTGTTTCTTTTGCTTATAAAGATTTATTTTTTACTGCCATCTCTCCTTCTGTACCTCACTCCCTGGAAGTGAGATTGTTGCTAACAAGAAGTAAGAGAGCCCAAGGGCAAACTAACAATACAGAAAAGGAAAAATTAGAGGGTCCACTAACTGAATTAAAGTCCTTAAATCACAAGGACTTGGCCATACATTGGATCACCCAAATAACCTCATTAAAAATACACCAAAACAAAAGGTAAACTAAACACCCTGTTGGAGAACATGACATTAACCTATTGAAGAATTTCTCTCCAGATATTATTCTCAGCTAAAACCACCCGCGTTAATCCTATTTGAATTCTTCACCTTTACATTTAAGAAGAGCATTTAATGGTTTTAAGAAATTATTTACCTATATCTTAGCTCAAATATTACAGTTAGTGATTCTTCTGGGGAAAAAAGAAGTGTTTATATCTTCACCTTTTTGAATGAAGATAATTTTTCCAAGTTAGGGCTGTAAAACCCCACACTGTATTATTTTTCTTCGGCAGTATGAACCAGAGGTAGATTTGTTTAAACAAATAAACATTTGAAAAACAAAATATTTCTCCAGTGTGATTCTGTATTCATGATTGCTTTTCTAGTGAGATGACATAAATCTTTGT
>NW_007730194.1:29877-31514 GCF_000696425.1 Galeopterus variegatus
AAGTGTTTATATCTTCACCTTTTTGAATGAAGATAATTTTTCCAAGTTAGGGCTGTAAAACTCCACACTGTATTATTTTTCTTCGGCAGTATGAACCAGAGGTAGATTTGTTTAAACAAATAAACATTTGAAAAACAAAATGTTTCTCCAGTGTGATTCTGTATTCATGATTGCTTTTCTAGTGAGATGACATAAATCTTTGTCATACATTGAAATAAAATGACAAGATAATATATCAATGGTACAATTATCCTTCCCTAAAGAATTAGTTCTTCCTCATAGGAAAATATCTGATTTCTTCACAGTTGAGGCTTAAGTAGAAAAATCTTATCCTTTACACATAATTTAATTTATACACATTCTTGACCCTTTGGGTAGTATATTAAAACCCACTAAGACAAGGCAGAATGAAAATACAAATTGGCTTCAAACTCTAAAATTTTCTCCCATCTAACCTCCTACTTGTTTTTACCTCAGATCTCCTATAAAGTAATGCTGTTTATATAGGGAAAAAGTTGTTTTTAAAAGTCCAAGCCTAATTTTTTTTCATTTTACCTTTTCCTTACTACTCATGTGTGTGATCATGCGATTGCTCTATTATTTGCTAATTCTATTCTTTGGTTAGTAGCTGGAAAGAGAAGAATTGATAATAAGCATGCCATGTGCTGCATAATAACTCTACCACCAAAATAGCCACCCCAAATATACGTGGAGCATCTTGTACAGACTTTGGGGCATTGTGTGAGATGTAAGAACATTGCAGAATCCCTATTCTCTTATTTGCTCAAAGATTTGACATATAAAAAAATTGTTCTTTGTTGTGTAGATTCCATAATCATTTTCAGCTCGCTAAATACAGAACAAGAAGCAGAAAAGGAATAATATTGATAATAGCCTACATTCACAGCTCAGTTAAGAGAGTTTAAAAGATGTAGGGCAGCTGCTAATATTAGAACCCTTTTGACAACATTGCTATTTCTGTATGGCAGAGTAAGAAAGTGTGACTCTGAGGAAATTCTTTGAAAATAACAACAAAAAGTCACTGTGGGGGCCGTGGGCTGTGTAAGTCAAATGCTCTATTTCTGAAAAGGTTTGTAGGTAAGGGTTAGAGTGGTTTCTCATTTCTGAAATCTAGCTGACCCAGAAAGACATTGCAGCACAGCCTACCCAGGGAAACTACGTGCTCTGGCATAGCAGACATAAGGCGTAAACACACTGTTGGAGAAAGAGAATTAAGTCTGGAGAGAGAAAAATATTTAGATTTATGTTCTGTGACTTCAGGAAGGTGTTTATCTTCCCTAAGCTCAGATTTTTTCTCCAGCTGGTACTAATAAAATACGTAATAGAGGATTGTTGTGAGGACTTAATGCCGTATATAAAGCACCGAGCATGACGTCTTCCCTTAATAAGTGGACAATAAATGCTGATTCCTTCCTCATACAAGGTAACGCTTCTTTTCAACAAAGGGTGACTCTCATATAAATGCCCTCCTGCCATCTAACAGTGTCCAGTACAGAGTAACAGTGGAGAGAGGGTTAATCAATGTTTATGGAATAAAATAAAAGTGAGTAGACTTAAAAAAAATATTTGAATGTAAAAATTACTACTTTCACCTAAGAGACTTTCCTTTTGCTAGG
>NW_007730194.1:32124-59402 GCF_000696425.1 Galeopterus variegatus
AAAAAAAATATTTGAATGTAAAAATTACTACTTTCACCTAAGAGACTTTCCTTTTGCTAGGAAGGTACTCAATATGAAATTAGAATAGAAAATAATAATGGCAGCTTGTTTATATTTCAAAACATCTTATTTTAGCTAAAATTTTGATGTAATTGTGCTGCTCTATTAATTTAAAAAACACTTATACTGTAAGTCTTAGAGATTTAAGGGGAAATAGACACAGTACACCAGTTTAACAATGCTTACCCATTACCCGATATTGCAATAAGCATATTAATGGTAAAATGATGAGAAAACCAGGCAGAAAAGAACCTGCCAAGCTTAACAGAAAGATAAGCATAGCCATATTTGCATTTTTGAAATAAGAAAATGCAGTAGCTTGTTAAATTGTCCTTGCTCACCAAAGTGTGCTTCAGTTTGAATACTCTTATTGAAATTTTTAGCATTTTATTTTGTGGATATGTAAAGGAGCCATAGTTAGTATTAGGACATTTTAATCCATCTTGAGCCTTAAATATATTAAGGAGAATGAAATGTGTAACATTCCTAAATAAAAAGTGAGCTTTGTAGAAATATAACAATTTATATTAATCTTTTAGAGAATAGTCTGGCTTTTCACACTGTTTATTAACTTTTTGTAAGCAGCTGTATTGAGATGTAATTAACATATCACACAATTCACTCATTTAAATTGTACAATTTGATGGCTTTTAGTATAGTCACAGAACTATACATTCTTTACTATAATCAATTTGAGAACATTTCATTACTCCATGAAGAAACTCCACACCACATAACCATCAACCCTAACAACTACAGAACCCCCCACCTCAGCCTTGGGCAACCATTAATCTATATTCTGTGTTTATAAATGTGCCTATTCTGGACATTTTATATAAATGGAATCATCAATATGTGGGCCTTTATGACTGGCTATTTTTAATTTAACATAATGTTTTCAAGGTTCACCCATGTTATGGCATATGTGAGTACTTCCCTCCTTTTATTCCAGTGTATGGATATGCCACATTTTGTGTACCCATTCATCAGATGGACATTTGGGTTGTTACTATTTTGGTGTAGTATGAATAATTCTGGTATAAACATTCATGAATAAGTTTTTGTGCAGATATATACTTTCATTTCTCTTCGGTATATGAATATACCCTAGAATTGGAATTTCTGGATCATATGGTAACCATGCTTAAACATTTGAGAAAATTCCAGACTGTTTCCCACAGCAGTAGCAGCATTTTATTCTCCCAGCGGCAGTATGTGAAGTTTCCAAGCTCTGCAACTGCTTGTCAACAATTTTACTCATTTTAAAATTGACTTTTATTATAGCCATACTAGTGAGTGAAGTAGTATTTCATTGGGGTTTTGATTTGCATCTCCTTGATAGCTAATAATATTGAGCATCTTTACATGTGTTTATTGGCCATTTGTATATCTTCTTTGTAGAACTGTCTATTCAGATTCTTTACTCATTTTAAAACTGGGTTGTCTTTTTATTATTGACTTGTAAGAGTTCTTTATATATTCTAGATACAAATTTCTTATCAAATATGATTTGCAATTTTTTTCTCTCATTGTGTAGGTTGCCATTCACTTTCTTTACGATATCTTCTGAAGAACAAAAGTAGTAATTTTGGTGATATCCTGTTTATTTTTTCTTTTGTTTCTTGTGATTTGGCATTATATGTAAGAAGCCATTGCCTATCTAGAAAACACTCACCCAAAAGAGCAGAATACAAATTTCTCTCAAGTACACATGGGACATTCTCCATGTTAAACCATATGCTACACCTTTAAATAAGTCTTGATAAATTTAAGAGATTGAGATCATACAAAGATTTATTTCTATGTTTTCTTCTAATGTCTTTGATTCATTTTTAGCCAACTTTTAAATATAGTGTGAGGTTTGGGGGATGCAAAGGGGAAAAGGGAGAGGGGAAAGGGCCACGAAAATGGGTTAAATTGTATAACGATAAATAAAAATAAATATAGTGTGAGGTATATGTTCAATTTTATTTAATATTTTTGTGTAGATGTCCAGTTAGTTACCACAGTACCATTTGTTAAAAATGCTATGCTTTCTCTGCTGAATGGTCTTAACACTCTTGGCGGAAATCAACTGACATAAATGTGAGAGTTTATTTCTGGACTCTTGATTCTATTCTATTGATGTATATGTCTATCTGTATGCTAGTACCATGCTGTCTTAATTACCATAACTTTGTATTAAGTTTTGAAATGGGGAAGTTTGGGTCTTCCATCTTTATTCTTCCCTTTCAAAATTGTTTTCACTGTTCTGGATCCCTTGTAACACCATATGAATTTTAGAATCAGATTGTCAGTTTCTACAAGGAAGTCAGCTGGGGTTCTGATAGTAAATGTGTTGACTCTGTAGATCAGTTTAGAAAATATTGTCATCTTAACAATAGTAAGTCGTCTTGGCTGGCCGGTTGCTCAGTTGGTTAAAGTGCCGCCTTGTAATACCAAGGTCACAGGGTTTGGATCCCCATACTAGCCAGTGCAAAAAAAAAAAGTAAGTCTTCTGATTCATGAACATGGAATGTTCTTTCATTTGTTTAGATCTCTTTAATTTCTTTTAACAATATTTTGTAAATTTTAGTGCACATCTTATGTACTTTCTTGGTTAAATTTATTCCTAAATATTCTATTAGTTTTGTAATATAAATAAAATGGTTTTCTTAATTTCATTTTTGGAGATAATTAATGCTAGTGTACAGAAATGACTGATTTTTGCATAATTAGCTTGTATCCTTCAACTTTGCTGAAATTATTTAATAGTTCTGATAGTTTTGGAGTGGATTCTTTAGTATTTTTCTATATAAGATCATGTCATCTCAAAATAGAGATAGTTTCCTGCCAATTTGAATGCCTTTTTATTACCTTTTCTAGTCTAATTGCACTGGCTAAACTTCCAGTACAATGTTAAACAGAAATGAAAAGAGATATCCTTGTCTTGTTCCTTGTATTATGGGGAAATCTTACATTTTTTCACCATTGAGTACAATGTTAGCTACAGGTTTTTCAAAAATAAACTTTATCATGTTGAGGAAGTTCCCTGGTACTCCTAGCTTGTTGAGTGTTTTTATCATGAAGTTGTGTTAAATTTTGTTAGAAACTTTTTCTGCATCTATTGAGAGGGTAACATCTTTTTGTTGTTGTTCTTCTTTATTCTATTGATATGGCATATTAACATTCATTGATTTTTGCATGGTAAACCAACCTTGCATTTCTGAGATAAATCCCACTGGTCATGGTGTATAATCCTTTCTATATATTGCTAAATTCTATTTGCTAGTATTTTGTGAGGATTTTTGTATCTATATTCATAAGAGATATTGGTCTGTAGTTTTCTTGTGATATCTATGTCTGTTTTTTGATATCATGGTAATACTGATCTCAGAATGAGTTGAGAAGTATTTCTTCCTCTTCTACATTTTGGAAGAGTTTTTGAAAAAATGCTATTAATTCTTCTTGAAGTATTTGGTATAATTCACCTGTAAAGCCTTCTGGTCCTGGGCTTTTCTTTGTGGAAAGTTTTTTGCTTACTTAATTTGATTACTTTACTTGTTATAGGTCTATTAAGATTTTTTGTTTCTTCTTTAGTGAGTTTGGTAATTTGTGTCTTTGTAGGGATTTGTCTTATTCATCTAAGTTATCTAATTTATTAGCTTACAGCATTCATAGCATTCCCTTATGATTCTTTTTATTTCTGTAAGGTGGGCAGTAACATCCCTTCTCTCATTCCTGATTTTAGTAATTTGAGTCTTCTCTCTTTTTCTCTTAGTCAGTCTAGGTAAAGTTTTGTCAATTTTGTTGGTATTTTTCAAAAACAACTTTTAATCTTGATTTTTTTCATTGTTTTTCTATTCTCTATGTTGTTATCTTCTGCCCTGAATCTTATTATTTCCTTCATTCTGCTTTCTTTGTGTTTACTTTACTCTTTCTAGTTCCTCAAGATGAAAGAGTAGGTTGTTTATTTTAGATCTTGCTTCTTTTTTGATATAATCATTTATAGCTATAAATTTCCCTGTAAGCACTGTTTTAGCTACATCTCATTAGCTTCAGTATGTTGTATCTTCATTTTCATTTATCTCACATTATTTTCTCATTTACTCTGTGAGGCCTTCTTTGAACCGTGATTATTTGGTAATATATTGTTTAATATCCACATATTTGTGAATTTTCCAACTTTCTTTATTATTTCCAATTTCACTCTATTGTGATTAGGGAACAAACTTTGTATGATTTCAATCTTTTAAATTTATTGAAGCTTATTTAATGTCATAGTATATGATCTAACATGCAGAACGTTCCGTGTGCACTTGAGAAGAATGTGTATTCTGCTGTTGAACTTTGTATGATTTCAATCTTTTAAATTTATTCAAGCTTATTTAATGTCATATTATATGATCTAACATGCAGAACGTTCCGTGTGCACTTGAGAAGAATGTGTATTCTGCTGTTGTTGGGTGAGTATTGTATAGATATCAGTTAGGTCAATAGTTACAGGTCTGGAATGCTCAATTTTTTTTATTTCCTTATAGATCTGACCAGTTCTGTTATTGAAAGTGAGATATGGTGATCTCCAACTATTGTTGTCAGTTGCCTATTTCTCCTTTCAATTCTGACATTTTTTATTTTCTGTATTTAGGGCTCTTTTGTTAAGTATATATATATATACTTATAATTTTTATGACTTCTGTGGTTAAATATATCTGGTATATTTTGCTTAAAACTAATTCATATTCTTAGAGATGCATTTTGATCAATAGCATACTAAGGCTCTATGAATCCTGGCAATAAAAAGCTAAATTAGCTTATTTTCAGCCTGCATTGACCAAATGAATTTGCTTATTGATCACTTTAATGGCAAAATAACTATTAGTATTTTGTTTTCTACTAGCATGTCTTGGAACAGTATAGGAAACACTAGGCTAAGGAAGCAGCCTCCAGATGTTATCTAAAATGCTCCCTTTCTTCTTTAATTTATGCTATTTTGAGTCCCTGATTGGTTTTGCCCCAATGTATATACTAGCATTTATTCATTTTATTTTGGGTCACTTTCATTCTTGGTTTTTGATTTTTCAATGGCTTAAAGTTCACTTCAGATACAGTCTTTACTGATTGATTTCTGTAGAGGTTTGTGCCATTCATATTTTTTCCAAAATCTAAACACACCTGCTTTTACTTTTATATACTGTGCTAGTCAGTGTTCTCCAGAGAAACAGAATCAATAGGAGATAGATAGATAGATAAATAGATAGAGAGATAGAGAGATAGATAGAATAAGAAATTGGCTCACACAATTATAGAGGCTGAGAAGTCCCAAGATCTGAATTTGGCAAGTTAGAGAACCAGGAGAGCCAGTGGTGTAAGTTCCAATCCAAAAGCTAGCAAGCTTGAGACCCAAGAAAAGCTAAGTTTTTGGTTCAAGTTCAAAGGCAGAAAATGACTGAAGTCCCAGATCAAGCACTCAAGCAGGCAGAGGTCCTTCTCATTTAGCTTCTTTGTTCTATTCAAGTCTTCAGTTGATTGGACAAGGCCCAGCCACATTAGGGAAGGCAGTCTTGCTTTATTTTGTCTACTAATGCAAATGCTAATATCATTCAGAAACACCCTTACAGGCACACCCAGAATAATGTTTGACCAAATGTCTGGACACCACATAACCCAGTCACGTTGACACACAAAATTAACCATCACATCCACTGACTGTCTTCTGTTCATTGGTCCAGTGGCTTTCTTTCCAGTTTAAGTCACTAACCTACTTCAGTGTCCATAGTGCTTTGATGGGGAAAATTCTTTCTCTTTTTAGGGATATAATAATCATTTTTAGACCCTGGTTGGGTCTAAAAAAATTTTTTTTTAAAGATTTCTTTATGGCAAAGATGTTATGGTTCTATATATGGGACAAAATTAAAACATTTTCTAAATGTTATACACACACACACACACACACACAGAATGGAATACTACTCAGCCATGAAAAAGCATGAAATTCTGTCATTTTCAGCAACAAGGATGAGCCTGGAAGACATTATGTTAAGTGAAATAAGTCAGGCACAGAAAGATAAATACTGTATGTTCTCATTCATATGTGGAAGCTAAAATAATAACAGTAATAATAAGCTGAACTTTTTAAAGTAAAGAGTAGAATTGTAGTTACTAGAGACTGGGAAGGGGAGCGGGGGTTAGGAAGAGGTTGGTTGATGGGCACAAAATTGCAGCTAGGTAGGAAAAATAAGTTCTAGTGGTGTATAGTAGCACTAGACAACTATAATTAACAACAATTTATTGTATGTCCTCAAATAGCTAGATGAGAGATGATCAAATATTTACATCACAAAGAAATTAGAAGTCTTGTGATAATGAATATGCTGATTTTATCATCATGTATTGAATGTATATATGCTCATGTATACATATACATGAAATATAACTCTGTACCCCATAAATATGTACAATCAATATGTGTCACTTAAAAGTAAATAAATTTCTTTATAAAAAAATTTAACGTAGATGAGGAAAAAGAATTAAACATTTTCTTAAACTCAAGAATTAAGACTTCCAGGGAGAGGATGGACTAGAGATGCCCAGGGAGTGTTCCTCCCACAGAATATTGAAATGGTCCCACTGCCACTGCCGCTGCAGTCACCAGTGCCATTGTCCAGTCCCAGAATCATCACCCATCTCAAAACAGTTCATGAAGGAGATGGCCACAGCTGTTGCCACTGCCACGAAGTAACCCCACTGCCACCAAGGACAGAACAGATGCCAGGGAGGCAGTTGCAGCTGCTGACACTGCTGCTGCTGCTGCGAGGTACCCCAACTACCACTGCAGACACTGTAGCTGCACAGGCCACCACTGTGGACACTGTAGCCACATGGATGGCTCCTGCAACAGCCACTGCTGCAGTTGCTGCAACAACCAGCACCACCAGGCAGACACCACAGATGTGCATGCAGCCAACTGCTGCTGGAGCCACCGCTGCCATGTGGGCAGCCTACCAAAGCCACCTCCACAATGACTGCCACTGCAAAGGCAGCCTGCTATCACAGCAGCAGCCACAGAAGCCATTACTGCTGTGCAGGTAGGTAATGCATTGACACAAGGACCACTCAACTGCATTGACACAAGGAGGGTCACCAGCAGAGTCCAGAGAAGGAGAGTAATAGAAGAAGCACCTTCTTTACCAGATGACCAGACATAAATGTAGTGATACTAAAAATATGAAAAAACAAGAAAATATGAATTCATCAAAGGAATACAATAATCCTCAAGTACCAGACCCCATAGAGCAGGAAACCCTTGAAATGACTGAAAAGAAATTCTGAGCACCAATCTTAAGTTCAATGAGATACAAGAAAACACAGATAGGTGACACAATGAATTGAGCAAATCCTATCCAAGATATGAAGGAGGAAATTTACAAAGAGACTAATACTTTTAAAAAGAATGTAGCAGAACTCATGGAACTAAAGGAGTCATTCGATGAAATAAAAAACACAATTGAGAGCTTAAGCATCAGGCTAGAACAAGCAGAAGAAAGAATTTTTTTGACACCCATATGTAGAATTGAACTAGAACTATAACTCTCACCATATACTAAAATCAACTTAAAGTGGACTAAAGACTTAAATATAAGACCTGAAACTATAAAACTCTTAAAAGAAAACATAGGGGAAACACTTCAGGAAGTAGGACTGGGTAAAGACTTTATGAATATATCCCCCAAAGCACAGGTAACAAAAGGAAAAAAAACTGGATTATATCAAACTAAAGAGCTTCTGCACAGCAAAAGACCCAAAGCACAGGCAACAAAAGGAAAAAAAACTGGATTATATCAAACTAAAGAGCTTCTGCACAGCAAAAGAAACAATTAACAGAGAGAAAAGACAACCAACAGAGTGGGAGAACCCCAAAGCACAGGTAACAAAAGGAAAAAAAACTGGATTATATCAAACTAAAGAGCTTCTGCACAGCAAAAGAAACAATTAACAGAGAGAAAAGACAACCTACAGAGTGGGAGAAAATACTTGCAAACTATGCATCTGACAAAGGATTAATATCCAGAATATACAAGGACCTCAAACAATGGTTAAAAAAAACAAAAAACAAATGATGTAATTTAAAAATGGGCAGAGGAGCTGAATAGGCATTTTTCAAAGGAAGATATACAAATGGCCAACAGACACATGAAAAAACCAAAAAACAAATGATGTAATTTAAAAATGGGCAGAGGAGCTGAATAGGCATTTCTCAAAGGAAGATATACAAATGGCCA
This sequence comes from Galeopterus variegatus, assembly GCF_000696425.1. NCBI lineage: Eukaryota > Metazoa > Chordata > Mammalia > Dermoptera > Cynocephalidae > Galeopterus > Galeopterus variegatus. The sequence continues at coordinate 40,446 of NW_007730194.1, forward strand.
ACAGACACATGAAAAAATGCTCAACATCACTTAGCATCAGGGAAATGCAAATCAAAACCACATTGAGGTATTATCTCACCCCAGTTAGACTGCCTATTATCAAAAATACCAAGAATAACAAATGCTGGTGAGAATGTGGAGAAAGGGGAACCCTTTTACACTATTGATGAGACTGTATACTGGTGCACCCATTATGGAAAACCATATGGATTTTCCTCAAACAATTACAGATAGAACTGCAACAGGATCCAGCAATTCTACTGCTGGATCTATACCCAAATGAAAGCAAATCATCATGTTGAAGGGATACCTGCACTCCCATGTCTATCACAGCTCTATTTACCATAGCCAACAGATGGAATCAACTAAATGCCCATCATCAGATTACTGGATAAGGAACATGGTGTATATTTACACAATGGAATATTACTTTGCCATAAAAAAGAATGAAATACTGCCATTCACAGCAACATGGATAAACTTAGAGAAAATCACGTTAAGTGAAATAAGCTAGGCACAGGAAGAGAAATACCTCATGTCCTCACTCATAAGTGGGAGCTAAAAAATAATCAAATAAATTTTAATAAAAAGGAAAGAAAAAGATACAATCACAATAATACATTGAACTTTCAAAAGGAGAGGAACAGAACTGAGGTTACTAGAGTTGGGAAAGGGGGACGGGGAGGAGAGTAAGGGAAGAATTGGTAAAGATTCATGAATAACAATTACATTGTATGTTTGATGTACTAATTATCCTGATTTGAGCATCACGTATTGCACACAGGTAGTGATATTAAACTCTGTACCCCACAGATATGTACAGTCAGCTATGTTACAATAAAAAATTAAAACATAAAATTTTTTAAATTTAAAAAATAGAATTAAAAGGTATTTTAGTTTTGCCTTTTACAACTTTGTGTACTGTAAATTATACATGTGTTTGATGAGAACCAATATTTGGGGGAGCCTCGTTCTATTCCTGATTCACACTACCTTGCCAGAAATCTCACTGAGTGATATGGAGCTTTTTGTTTCATTTGACACAGTAGCACATTGTTAACTTTAAGAGACATGAGAAGCCCATTTATATCATCTTGGCTTCTAGCATTGTAGAGACTTTGCTCTTATTTCTATTGAGTCCAACAGAAAGGTTTCTTCTTTTCAGAGATGATCGTGTTTGCCTTACATTTCATAATTGAATCATAGGTCATCTCCTTTAAAAATAGCTATTCCAGTCATGTCCTTATATCTACCATTTTCCTAAGGCCTTAAAGATAATTTTTTTATATAGTCCTTAAGACCCAAAAGTCAAATTTCAAATTTTGTTTTGTAACATCGATATTATTTAACTTTTCTTCTTTTTTTTTTTGAGAGCACCTTTTTAATCCCCTTCATTACTCAACTAGAAAGGGTATCAGTTCTCTTCTTCCTAGACATATAATAATGAGTCCCAGGCATGAGTCCTTATCATCTGTCTTCATTCCTATGCACTAAAGAAGCTTACCCAGCCCAGACCTCTGCACATGACTCAGCTTCATGTTCCAGCCATGCAGAAAAGCATGATGCTTCTTCCTATCTGCATATTGCATTTTTTACTGAAGCATAATAGGTTATACATACTTTAAGGGTACAATGTTGACTATCATCACTAGTGTACAATATATGTAAAGTGTTCAACATCACTAATCATCAGGGAGATGCGAATCAAAACCACACTGAGATATCAACTCAACCCATTCAGATTGGCCATTATTAAAAAGACAGAATAACAAATGCTGGCAAGGACGTGGAGAAAGAGGAACTCTTCTACATTGTTGGTGGGACTGTAAAATAGCACAGCCATTATGAAAAACAGTATGGAGTTTCCTCAAACAACTACAGATTGAACTACCATATGATCCTGCAATCCCACTTCTGAGTATACACCCAAAGGAATAGAAATCATCTTGTCGAAGGGATATCTGCACTCCCATGTTCAGAATTTAACTCTTCTTTCCTCATTTTCAACTTCTTCAAAAAGTCTAGTAACTCTTTCTAAAATGTTGAAGTATCCCACTGTTATAGGATAAATTATACTGAGACAGCAAACTCCAAATCTCACTGATTAAAATTTATGTTCTGTTCAAGAGAAATGCCTAACACAGGTCACCAGAAGGGGCTTCACCATCTGGAACATTGCTGATTGACTGTGTTCCATTTGAAGAGTAGATGACAGACAATCATTTGGCTCAAAAGAAATACACATCATTTTCTTTCATATTTCACTAGTCAAAACTAATTCCATAGGCACGATTAATTTCAAGGGGCAAGAAAGAGTAATCTTTGTGTACCCCAGGAGAAATGGAAAACTGGATACTGGCAAACACTAGCAATATCTGGCATAGCCCTCAAAAATTAACAGGGAAATTTTGTCTCCTATTTAATTTTGCTCAAGGTTTAATGCCAAAATACCATCAAATAATTGTATCATATAATATCCAAGTAAACAAATTCAAATAATGAAATGTCTTCCTCTGGAAAACAGAGAGACAATATCTGTAGTTGTCTAGGTTATACTCAAAAAAACTAGTAGATCAGTGAAGTCTCCTTGAGTCAGAGGTGGAATAATAATAAGACAGGTTGTTCTTTAATTAAGAGTTGCTTAACTACTTTTCTAAATGCCCATGAAAACTCAGGATTCTATCAATATTGCACATAAAGAAATGTACATAAGTAATACATTATGGGAAAGTGAGTTGCTTAACTACTTTTCTAAATGCCCATGAAACCTCAGGATTCTATCAATATTGCACATAAAGAAATGTACATAAGTAATACATTATGGGAAAGTTCATTCCTTAGTCCCCTGAAATAGAGTTCCCATTATATCTTTTCACCAACAATTGGGTCACCTGAAATACACTGACAGAATGACAGGTCATCCCAAGATCTGTCCATACAGGCTCCTTTCTTCCTCATCCTGATCATATGTAGTTCTTAATCATCAGTCCTCAAAAGCAAAATTTTAAAAATGTTGTACATCTACTTTTTCCTACAGAAAAACAAAATCATTTAACTACTGGCAAAACCATTCTGTTTTTTTTAAATTTACATATGTGTTATTGATGTTAATGCCACATTTTGAGGATACAGTTTTCTAACTGCAATATATCCAACTAATTCATACTTTATAGGACTCTTTTTGGTTATTTTCTATTCCCAAACCCATATCAATAGGCAGATTTGTAGCTCTCATGAGAGTTTTACTTATTTAAAAAAAAAAATCTAAATAATAGTGTGGATCTCTCAAAAGAGAAAAAAGGTGTACAAGTATGCCACTCAAGATTTTCCTTTATGTGTGGATTTAAAATGCATGTCACTTCTGGAGACTGGCTGCTGTTGCCCTCTTTACCTGCGATTACTTATATATAGGCCTCTTCTCATCTTTGAATAGAAGGACTAAATGGATATATCAGTAATGGTCCAAGTAGAGCCCTATGCCACATTCCAAATGGGCAACCTGAGCAAAGTTGAATAAAAGGAGTATCCACAAAAGAGTTGGTAGAGTTTGAAAACACAAGGGGTGGATTCAAAACACAAGGGGTGGCAGTGTTTTCAAACAAGTAGAGCTTGAAAACACTGCCCCTCCCAATAATAACAGAAGTTCACTACAATTCCTAGGTCAGAAGGGGCCAGAGTACTGAGCAGTTACAGAAACTTGAGCCAGAGAAAGGTGGATGGGAGGGCCACCTGACAAGAGCTGTGACCTTTTGTTGGGGTCTTCTGTGACCTTCCGCCCACCTCAGCCCTGCAGGGAAGCAACCAGGGGAGCACATACCCAAACTTCCCTCTTCTACCTCCACTGATCTTCTGGTGTTCATAGCCCTATCAGACCTCTATTGCACTACATAGTTTATTTATTTAAATTGTTCATTGTCTTTATCCACCATTAGAATGTCAGTTCAATGAGGATAAGAATTTTTATCTACTTTGTTCTCTGCTGTATGGTTGGCACATAGTGGATACACATTTATCGTTGATGAGTAAATAAAAGACACTTGGAATGTGCATTATATCTATTTTAAATGCCAGACATTAGTACATTGAATAGAAGGGAAAAAAAGAATCTCAATTTTAAGTTCAAAAGGACATTAGAAATCCTGACACGTGAGATGCTCATATCACAGACAAGTAAACCGAGGCCCAGAGATTATCATGTATATAACAAGTGGTATGGAAAGCAATAGAAATAAGATCTGACTCCCAGTCAAGAAGGTTTTCTTTACTGGATTAGCTTTCAAAGAAGCCTGTGGGCTTGAATCTTTGCTTCCTTAAATTAGCCACATATATACTTAATTTTGAGACTTGATTAAACCATGGACAGATAATTTAAGATAAGATGTTTTTCTGAAAAATGCAGACATTTATTTTCGGTTAATATACAAAATACAATGAAATTCAAATGACATTAAAATATAGAAAATGAGATTTAGTCATGTGAGAAAGAAGAAAGACTTCTGAGATTCAGATGGATAGGATTTTCCCACTGTTTAGAAAAATTAGGGTACTAAAAGAAGATTTTGATCTCAAGCCATAAATATCAAATAAAGACAAATGCCCTCTATACATTCAGATTGAGTCAAACATTTTATAAAACATGCCGAGAAAGATCAAAGTAAATTTGACATTATCTCAAAGAAATAATGCAAAATTTCAAAAGGCCATTTGCTATAGCATTCTTTCTAATGCATAACTAAAAGGCATGGGTCTCATGATTGTCCTAAGAAATTTTCCCTGTAAAAAGCAGCACAGGTTAACGATCTGATGTCAGGATGCCAACTGGTCAGATTTCCTCTGTTATGTCTTTTCCCCCTAATATTTAGAATTTTGTTTCTGCAAAGTAGTCAAAAAGCTAACATAGACCTGCTCTGTCCATTTAGCAACGTAGTATCAAGTAATTTGACTTGTCCTTGTCACTTGTAGAACAAAGCCTTCTTTTAAAAACTAAATGTTTTCCCAGATATGTTTCCATTTCTGACTATTCTGCATGTTAGCATTTCCAAAGCTAAAAGAAAATAGTACATTTTAAATCAAATAAATGATGAACAGTTTTAAAGGAGTGATAAGGTAGGAAAGGAAGAGAATCTACATGTAATTTACTAACTTTTTGATGTTGGGTTTTTTTTATTATTTTTAAATTTGATATTGGGTAATAAGATACTATTACCATGACCAAGTGCCGACTTCAGTTGATGATCTGCAAGCTCACTTTCCAAACTGAATCCCCTCAGCTTTGGAGATGAGGGAGTTTCTGTTCAAATCGCCTTTATTAAAGTGTTTATTAAGGAAACATGTTTTTTTTTTGTTTAAAACTCCATTATCAAAAAAGCTTGAGTTGGGGAAAGGGGTCTGCCAGTGATTAAAAGAGAACTCTTTCTAAAGATCTGAAACAAACGTTAAGTACCATGGTGCTATTACGGCCTTCCCCTCCACCTTGCTGGACAGTCTTTCTCATGAGGTGTTTATTACTCAGTTGCTCCAAGAGTAAAAAACGAATCTTTGCATTCATTAAAATAAGAAGCCCATCACTTGCCCTTCCTATGTTTTTGTGCACATTGATTGGCAATAGTTGAAAATGGGTCATTGAAAAGTACAATACCAGATATGAAGAGAAAACAATTATAAAAGTTAGTTTTTTTATGTAAAATATGTTGGGGGTGTTTTTAATAATTAAACATATAATAATATATTTACAAAAATGAGATTCTAATCTGCATAATGAGTATTTTGTTTTTCTCTTTTTAACCATGAGCTATTTGAAGCATATAGAAATTGATATAACCACAGATGTCCAATAACTAACTTCATTGTAAGAAAGACAACCAAAAACCATGTGCTTCCTAAAAGAACCAAACTCCACCTACAGATTTGCCAAAGGAACTGAAAACCTAAAATTTAAACTCTTACTGAAAGATCAGTACATGAGGAGTTAACTAAAGGGACTAGTTCCATGAGAATCAGGAATAAGATCATACGATATTTGCTGAACTCATAGAAGCAGAGAGTAAAATGGTGGTTATCAGGGCCGGGGGAGGTGTGGGTACTAGAAAGATGGTTGGTCAAAGGGTACAACATTTCAGTTAGGTGAAATAAATTCAGGAGATCTATTGTACAACACAGTGATTATAATTAATAATATATTGTATATTGGAAAATTGTTGAGTAGATTTCAAATGTTCTCTCACAAAGAAATGCTAAGTATATGAGGTAATGGATATATTAGCTTGACTTAGTCACTCCACAATGTATACATATATCAAAACATCATGTTACACAACGTAAATATATGGTATTTTTATTTGTCAGTTAAAAAAAAGTCAAAATTTAAAAAAAAATTTTTTGGAAAAAGAAAAAATTGGGGAATTGGGACTACTGATCCGACCCTATAGAGCATGAACCAGTAGTATTGGAATCACCTGGGAACTTGTTATTAATGCAGAATTCCAGGGGCTCCCCTGCAGACCTACTGAATCTGAATAAACACTTTGTCAAGATCCTCAGGTGATTCCTGTAAACATTAACTTTTGACAAGCATTGCTCTGTACAATTGCTATCTGAGAGGAGACAGACTCATATTTGGTGTTCACTGATAACAGTGAGGATCCCTTAGCTAGACAGTAATTTGGATACTGGTCAAACTTTGTCACAGAAACCAGGAAAACAGATGAGGAAAGCAAAGTGTTGGTAAAGAGTGGATTATCATAGCACAGCTGAAGTAATAAAGTTATGTCCAAAGGCTTGAGATTGCAGAAATTCAATGAAGCCATTGAAGTAATCACTTTCAAGACTATAATTGGCCATTTTATATCAGTAATACTAGACTTGTAATTCTTCTCCTATTATAATTTAGAGGCATCAGCTGCACTTGCAAAAGTAAAACCCTGAGTACTATTCCTGTATGACCAAGGACAAACCATTTCACCTCCCAACATTCTAGTCTTTCCAGCTGTAGACAAAGATTTACAACTTTTGTTAGTAATGGGATTGAGGTTCTCATTTGGATGAGATGTATGCAAGTGCCAAGAAAGATTATTATTTTAGCTGACAGAAAAAAAAAAAAGACTGTCACTTGGTTTTGAATGCTTTGTGAAGCAAAAGACACAAGTATAAAATTATGCTGATAGTCTTTTTTGTTTTGCCTGCTTATGGAGTTTGAACTTGTCTGAATCCTATGATAAATTTGCAACATAACAAAGGATTAAATGAAAGGCCATTTAATTACCTGAATCATAGCTTGTAAAAATGTATGTAAGTATAAAATTATGCTGATAGTCTTTTTTGTTTTGCCTGCTTATGGAGTTTGAACTTGTCTGAATCCTATGATAAATTTGCAACCTAACAAAGGATTAAATGAAAGGCCATTTAATTACCTGAATCATAGCTTGTAAAAATGTATGTGTCAGTGGGGCAGAAGGAGAGGATTGGTGTAATTAGTACCCCTGAATTTAGGAAAATTGTGTCTAGCAGAAAAATGTGTACATATTTGGCAAAAATTGAGTGACAGGTCAAGAACTCTTCAAGCTAAAAAGATTATGTCAACAGATGCATTCCCCATCTGCTCACTGAATGCACAAAAATGGAAATCCCATTTTTCTGCCGATCAACTGAAGCTCAAGTTATGCTCAGAGGCCATGAATCACACCATACTAATAGCCAAGATTGAGATATGTAAAATATATATAAAATGAAGGGAAGCTATTTTTATGTGAAATGTCAAAGATACATTTCTTTTCTGGTCTTCATTAGAAACTTATACTTCTGTTCCCAAAAAGCACAATCTAAAGATATACCAGAACGGCAAATTGGTGTTTGCACCAAATTTGGTGTGTTGGCACCAAAACACACACAAAGCAAATGTACAAGCTGACAGTGCCTGGTGTTATTGGAACAATAGGTCACCTGCATCACAGATGGATTGTTTAAACCATGTAATAACACAATGTTTTAAAATCTTCCATTTTGTAATGGTGGAGACTTCCATAAGACACCCGAGATCATATAAAATATTCTTACTGCTAGAGGTATAGTGACATCTATTTCTGTATGTTGTAGTGTTATTTAGGAGAGATTGGTGAAAGTGAGTTATGTAAGTTCAATTGAAAATAACAAAAAACTCATATTAAGAAATTAACAGTGCAATTTACAATTCATTAAATTACTCATGTATCAACAAAGACTTGTAGAGTACCTACTATGTGGCAGGATTTATGCAGGAGTTTGAGCTGCTATAAAAAAACGATAAAGGGCCAGCCTGGTGGCGCACTGCTACAGTGCGCTGCTTGGGAGCACGGCGGCGCTCCCGCTGAGGGTTCGGATCCCACATACAGACCGGCCGCTCACTGGCTGAGCGAGGTGTGGGCGCAACACCGAGGGTTGCGATCCCGTTGCCGGTCATAGAGTACCTACTATGTGGCAGGATTTATGCAGGAGTTTGAGCCGCTATAAAAAAACGATAAAGACATGTATCTGCCCTTCCCTTCCCCCAGCCCCACATTGGTCCTTATTAAATTCTGATCAACACCAGGGTGCACATACTTACATTTTCGCTTATACATCCTTCATAGAGAATTCTCAATCTATCTGACTGCAATTACTCTTGGACTAGAAATATAGGATCTTAATCAACATTTTTCATTGGTTCCAGTTATTGCTGTTACTATTTGCTACTGCAAAGATCCATGCAAGGCAATACTAAAAACCAGAGACTCTTTCTTTCTATATTAATTATGTAAAAGTGTTAACAGGAATGTTTTATCTCTCCATGTTGAGGCAGAGGAAGAGTTATACAGATAACTTTGGTTTTCATTTTCTTTGAGCTAAATTAGCTGGACTTAGTTTCCTGGATTAGTATGTCCTACCACACAGAAGTTTTCAACTAAGCTTAGTGCCTATGATGCATTATCAATCCAGCCACCAGAGATTCTGACATAATACCAGTTATATGGGGACTAAAATATTACATCCTTTATATTAATCCTCATAACAAAGCCCTTGTGGAAATATGAAGCAGAGGAGGGTGAGAACATTACATCAATGGAGCTAATTAAACATGAGAGGAGTAAACCAGATACTCTGGAAATGTAGGGCAACTATGACTATTTTTAAGCCAGCAGAAGTTTTGAGGAAACGTGGATGTGGAAAAGTAGAAAAGTTGTGGTAGTTGATTCCCTTTTTCCCTTCTTAGGGGTATGGAAATATCAGTGTGTGGATTTTCAAGGCAATTGGCAAGTGTGTAGTCACATGGGCGCTTCTATTCATGACAGGAGGTGTTGCTCAGCAAGAGAAATGCATTTCCTGCAAACCTGCTAAACACCTGATGATTTGTGTGGTTAATGCATGATGCTGGGAGAACAGAGAAGGAAAGAATCTTTAGGTGCCCCAAAGTTTTGGATAGAAAACTGAGCCACTTGGAAGCACAGATGGTGTTTTCATCACTTCTTCGTTCTAACAGTTGGGACTTTAGGAGGGGTAGAGAAATCTTGGGTATGAACAATCAGCTATGCAGATGGTGATGGTGAACTGGTTTGGCCAACAGTTTTAAATTCCAGACACATGGATTCTTATCCACAGAAGAATAAGAAGGATGAAGAAGAGGAAGAAGGAAAAAAAAAGAGGAGGAGAAAATGGATAAAGAAAATGTAACAAGTAAGAGAGAAATGTGTATCAAGTCACATTTTCTTTATCCACTGTCTTTATAAGTAGGAAGAATCAGAAGGCCACATCTAAAATAGCAGGGATGCAAAAAGTTGGCCAAATTTTGGTTGGTAAACAACGCTGAATAACTTAACTGAATTTGTCACTTGGCATTCATAGTGTAGTTATGAGATCTGGGGATCAGTAAATGGGGGAAATTTCCCAGAGAATTAAAATTACCCATGGAAACCAAGTGTGTGCTGGGATAAATGGCAAAGCAGTAAGATAAGTGAAGTCTAGCAGAAGTCTTGGCCAGTGGAGACCCATTTCTACAATTATGAAGGGAGCACAACAAGAGGAAAGAGATTTTCAACAGCGAAAATCCAGCCTGCTTTTAAAGACTAGGGGATAGTTATGGTTATGGTTTAGGAAATTTATACATAAAAAGTTTAACAGTCATATAACACCTACCTTTAATATATGTATTTGGAATGAAGAAGACTAGTTACAAATTTTCCAATTCGCAGGAGGCAGATTTCCTCAGGATATTTATGGTAAACTCAGGAGATATAATGAGATCAAAATTGAACTATATGAGAACAAAATTGAACTGATATGAGAACTAAAACGTCTTTCAAAATGGCAGGCATTGCATTCATTTTTACATTCCAGATTTACCGAGTGCATGTTGTGTTCTAGGCATTACCCTGAGTCCAGGAAATGCTGAGATAAATAATAGTGTCTACTCTCAAGGAACTCATGGCCTAGTTGGGGACAGATAGAGTTGTATAATGCAAGGTGATCAGGGCTAAACTGCTGTGTGAGTACCAACGAGAGGTCAAGAAAAAGCTCTGCAGAGAAAGTCAAGTACTAGAAGTTCGAAGGGAGAGAAGAAACTTACCAGGCAGAAAAAGGCAGAGGAGAAGAGCCCCGGTTCAGAGGGAACCACATGCCTCAGGGCAGTGATAGCCTGCAAGGGGTGACCGCAGGGCAGTCACTGGGCCACTAGAAAATGAGGCAGGGCTTGTGAAGGGCTTTGTAATACCTCCTCAGAAAGAGACAGTGTTTTCTAACATGAGTAATAGAAACAGTTAAAGATTTTAGGCTGTTGAAGCCAGAGGGAAAACTTTTTAATAAGAATGATTTTGTTTACTTGTTTTTATTAACCTATCTCTTTGCAGTGGTCTGGTTGTAAGTTGCATTTTGAGGACATATTTCCTTAAATGGACAGAGCCTTGTTTGCAAAGTAGCAATGACAAATGCATGTCTTCTCACCAGGCCGTGGGGAGGCCCTGGAACCTCATCACCCTCAGAAAGTAGAGACGCTGCCTTCTTTGCTTTCCAAATACGATTGAGACTAAGGTCTTCCCTGTTTTCGAATGAATTTTGTTAGCCAGCTCAGAAGGAAGTAGCAAAAGAAAGTGCAGTAAAACTTTACTACATTTTCTGTGGCAGTATGTTATCACCTTCAGTGTCATCACAGTCTCCATCTCCAGGAGATGCTATCTCTCCTTGTGACAACTGTCCTTGAAAAGGAAGAGATCCCTTACCTAATAGGGATTAATTCCCTCACGTAACTTTAATAAGGTGCAGGGGTGTGCCTTCAGAGACACACTGACAGAAATCTTCCCTAATATAAATCAATCATTACCCTTCAGAGCTAAAGAAAGTTCTATTTCCTTGAGTACTTCACTCCTTTTAGTTCAAGCGAGGATAGGAATTTGTTTTCTGAAAATGTCAATGCTTGCTTACATTCCTGGAGCCAGTCAAGACTCTGGATTACCATTCAAAGTTCATGGCCTCAGTTGTGGCAAATGCACAGCAAAAGTTAGATGTCAGGAATGTGGCCGTGGAAAGAGATTTCAACCATGGGAAAATATCTGTTTATTTTGAGAGCTAGAAAAATAGTTCATCAGAAATATGTCTGTTAACATGTGGTCTAGTTCCTCTTTTTACCCTTTTTACCCTGTGGCAAGTCATTTTTTTTTTTTTTTTGCATTTATGTAATTTGCCATGAAGAGATTTTACTGTGTTTAATCAGTCTCCTAGTTTTTTTATTTTTTATTTTTATTTATTTATTTATTTATTTTTAATTTTATTTTGTTGATATACAATGTGGTTGATTATTGTGGCCCATTACCAAAACAGTCTCCTAGTTTTTTAGAGGGGACACTATTACTTGATGTTGAATAACATTTCAGACAGCTTTTACTCATGAGACTAGCTTTTTGGTTCATGGCGCTCTTTACAAATTCTGAGTACATTACCAATAATTTTTCAACTCTCTGAGAAGCAATTTCTCCTTCTCCATGTGATAATATAGAATAGCAGAAAAAGTACCAAAGTTAGAAGCCCTGAATTCTAGACCTAAGACTGCGTGATTCATGAAATAAGTGACCTTAAAAGTTCCATTTCACCTCTGGGTCTTCGTGTCCCCATTTTAGGAAAAATATATCCCTGTCTATCTCAGTGCTGTTTGTAGATCTAATGGTGAAAATGTATCTGAAAGCATGTTATATTATAAATGTATTCAGTTTTTATTGAATAACATAAGTGCTGATGTGCCTAAAATTCAAAATTGTTCTTCAAATACTGTATCTTTATTCAATTCTCAATAAAAGACTTATTGAAAGCACTTATATTGGGCGCTAACCTAATGTAGCCCTGTTGAGTTTGATAAAGAAATTAAGCTTAGACAACCTGTAGTAATGGATGGTTAATATGTCTCTTTAACCATCTCATTTCATGGAAGCCTTCTTCCCTGAAATTTTAGTAGAACAGCTAATCAGTTCCAGATGGAACCCTTGTGAATGTCTGTAGTGCAGAGATCCTTTAAGTGTGATCCACAGACTAGAATTGAGGCTTGGCACATGATAAAATTGACAACCTGTAGTAAAAATTTTGGAGCACATTGAATCTTTCTCAGATTCACTGTTTCACTTCTTCAATGTGAGGGCGAGAGGTATCTTCTTGTCACCAGAAGCTTTAGATCTGCTAAAAAGCCTGGATGAATGTTTAGTTGAGTCCCTCAAGTTCCATGCCAGCAGCAGAGCAGAAATAGTTTTGGACTGGCAATTCCAGGGCAGGTGTTACCAGTTGGTTGCCTGAACCATGGAAAAAAACCTCCTTCTGGCCTTTTTTAGATGCCTGCTTTTGAGCAGTGCTACCTCCCAATGGGGCTGCCAGGGAGAATTAGTCTCAGAATGCACTCACAAGAAGAAGACTGAATTAAGTTTCTGGATGAATTAGAAATGTGTGCTTAAATGTTGAAGAAAGTCTGCCCAAAACAGCAATCTTGGTTTTGGCATCACTGAAATTGAACTTCTCTTTTTTTTTTCCTTCCCAATGGTGTTTTAGCCAATGGCTTCAGCTGCTTCTATTGGAGTTTTGCAGTTCATGATAGTAAAATCAAGTCATAAGGAAGTCTTTTATATGATATGAAGTGTTACAGCAATGAAGACAAAATATTACAACATTGTGTTAGTGTTCGGAATCTAACCAAAGACTACAAAATATATGTGTGTCCTGCTTTCTGAAATACTGAGTTGTCCTCACTTTAAGAAAAACAAATACTTCAGAAAAGTTAGATTTAAGGCAGGTCTTCTGGTAGTCTTCCATTATAAAAAAACTGATGTGGTGGTTAGGAAAATAAATCCTCAGTGAATTTTATTATTCATTTTAACGTAAAATAAAGACTCCAGTGGTTCTTAAGTGTTTGGGGGCCATGTCTCCTTTGAGAATCTGATGAAAGCTAAATGTTTCACCTAGAAAACTGAAAAAAGCATATACCACACAATTTAAGTTATAATTCCATGGAGTTTCAGGTTTATTTATGGATTCCAGGACTCCCAGGTACCCCACAGGGTATATCTGCATGTAGCAACCTCTCAGTTCTTTTTATTTCTTTCCAACTCTCATTTTCCCTGAACTCTCTCTGTAAAGGATCTGATGTGAGTTCTGATCACTCTCGCCATCATGGAAGGCTGCTCTGTCTCTGGACCTATGATAAGCATAGACCTCAACTAGAAATTGCAAGAGACACCATCACTAGGTGTCTACTCTGAACAGGTATTCATGCTCAGTGTGCTGAGTGCTTCACACACAAGATCTGCCTCTCCACATTGTTTTGAAGTGTCTGATGATTTTTGTGCACCATTGTGTATCTCATTCTCTCAGAGAAAGAAAAAGATAACATCAGCATTTAAGAAGTGATGGATCTATATCCCTAATTCTACAAGAATCCCAGGATCACTGATTAAGAGCCCCAGACTACTTATGGCTTTAGATCAGGATGTATGTCCATCTAGATACCCAACCCACTGATTCACCACTTGGGCTTGGTTGGATTTGGAATTGGAGTAGCATTTCAGGCCTTCTGATTAAGAAATCTAAGTTCCCTACTTCACTGCTCTGAAATTTGGTCACTTTCATGTAACTCTAACTATTGCCTCTTGCTTTGCTTTACCTACACAGGTAACAACCTTGACTCAGGAGGTCTCCCAGTTAGGTAAAGACATGAGGAATGTGATGCAGCTTCTGGAAAATGTTCTGTCATCTCAACAGCCACCACGATTTTGCTCTCTGTACACCACCTCTGTGTGTCCCTCCAGGGAGAGCTTACAGACCAGGATGAGCTGGAGTGCGCACCAACCTTGCCTACACTTGCAAACAGGTGGGGCTGCTTATACTCAAGCACAACTTTGTCATGGCAATGTCACCTCAGACATTTGGAGTGTGGATCCCTCCTCTGTGGGGAGCAGCCCCCAACAAACTGGAGCTCATGAGCAAAATCCTGCAGACAGTGCACTTTATAATTCTCCAAACCTTGATTATTCACCTTCCCACTACCAGGTTGTCCAAGAAGGTCATTTGCAATTTTTAAGGTGCATCTCTCCACATTCAGATACTACATTGACGCCTCTGCAGTCTATTTCAGCGACTCTCTCATCCTCTGTCTGCTCCTCCTCAGAAGCATCTTTGCACCTGGTTCTCCCAAGCAGATCAGAGGAGGGCAGCTTCGGACAGGGAGCTGTTAGTTCCTTCAGTCTGGAAAACTTGCCAGGATCTTGGGACCGAGAAGGAATGGCATCAGTCTCTACCAAGCCCTTGGAGAACTTTCCATTGGAAATTGTCACAAGCACAGCAGAAGTGAAAGATAACAAAGCCATAAATGTATGATATCAGTGCACATGGTGCAGCTGCCGATTTCAACCCACCACTGCATGACAGCTTTAGTTTGCCTTTTTTGCCTCTGGCGGGCATGAAGACTGGGCATAGCTGGGAATCCTGCAGAAGAGAGCGTGAGGAGCCAGGGAAAGGCAGAACCACCTCCATACTGTAGCAAACAGTTTCTAGATCCTAGAAGCATAATAGAAACATTTTTTTCTGTACAGGTATTAACTTACTGGTCTGTTTGACAGACTTTGGTAAAAGTCCAAAGCCCCTCGGGGTCTGAGCAGCTAGAAGTCCCAGACAAAGAACTTGTGGATTAGTTTTGTCCTAGTCTGTACAGGTATTAACTTACTGGTCTGTTTGACAGACTTTGGTAAAAGTCCAAAGACCCTCGGGGTCTGAGCAGCTAGAAGTCCCAGACAAAGAACTTGTGGATTAGTTTTGTCCTAGATGGCTTTTGTGAAGGGCAGCCAAGGTTTTTCCTGAGTGCCTGCTTGTCATTCCTGAACAATATCCATAGCACTGTTGGCCTCAGGAGTGCACAGCTCCTGCTGATCTATTTTTCTTTTTGTGAAGGCAAAGGGACAATTATCACTGCATGTCATCTCCTAGACAATCAGTCAAATAGAGCTGGTGGCCAGTGGTTAGCTATTCGCACGTTATTTGCCATGTAAATGAAAATGTCTTTATTTATCAAAAAAAAAGAGGCTATTTTTATATCCTTGGTATGAAATATGTATTTAAACTATTTAAAATATTTATAAAGAAATGAATGTTTTCTTTTCATTTTGGTAAAAAAAAATACAAACGCTTGCCATTCTAACAAGAAATGCACTACTGTTATGTAGATCAAAAATTATTTATTATTAAGAGGATGTAGTTTCAAAAGGAATCCCCTTTTATCTGCATGCAGTTTGCAACAAATGTATTCTCACGCTTCTGGACTACAAAAGAAAAGTGAGGTCATATTTTATTAATGAAATAAAAACATGGACTGAGTGCCAACTATATGAGCTTTGACATGGTGGTAGAGAGGGCTCCCCCTAGTCTCTGCTGACTCACGTCAATGGCCTGTCTTAAGGCTGCTCCCACTGTGCCAGTAGAAATGTCCCTCCCCCAAGCATACTTTGTGGTTCAAAAATCAAAAATTGGTCTGTAGAATATGAGATCACATCTACACTGAGCCACTTTGGGCTAAAAGTAAGGAAGAAAACCTTGGGTGTAACCTTCCCCGATGCTTTTCTTTTAGGAGAGGTCATAAACCAGTGAAAATTCTCAAACAGAGCCAAGACTTCTGAGCTANAAAAAAAATACAAACGCTTGCCATTCTAACAAGAAATGCACTACTGTTATGTAGATCAAAAATTATTTATTATTAAGAGGATGTAGTTTCAAAAGGAATCCCCTTTTATCTGCATGCAGTTTGCAACAAATGTATTCTCACGCTTCTGGACTACAAAAGAAAAGTGAGGTCATATTTTATTAATGAAATAAAAACATGGACTGAGTGCCAACTATATGAGCTTTGACATGGTGGTAGAGAGGGCTCCCCCTAGTCTCTGCTGACTCACGTCAATGGCCTGTCTTAAGGCTGCTCCCACTGTGCCAGTAGAAATGTCCCTCCCCCAAGCATACTTTGTGGTTCAAAAATCAAAAATTGGTCTGTAGAATATGAGATCACATCTACACTGAGCCACTTTGGGCTAAAAGTAAGGAAGAAAACCTTGGGTGTAACCTTCCCCGATGCTTTTCTTTTAGGAGAGGTCATAAACCAGTGAAAATTCTCAAACAGAGCCAAGACTTCTGAGCTATGTCTTGTGGGAGTGATACCAGCTTGCACTGGGTCAGCACTTTACCTTTTTTCTGTAAAGCTCCCCACAGTGCTGTAAGCTGTGCAGAGTAGGTTTTCTTATTCCTATCTGGCAGGGGGGGAAAGTCCCAGAGATTGTACAGCTGGGACACTGACACAGTCTAGAACCCATAATGTTCCCTACATCTCACACCAACGTGCAAATACAGATGCTGAGTTTGGCAATGATCTAAATGCCTTTGCTTTTAAGTTTTAGAATACTGTTTAAGAATACTGAGGGCCTAATTGTCCCAGACATTCCTAGAAGACATATTGAGTTCACATTCTGCAGTCCTCCTGTTTTTATTTCTCTCCACAAAGAATAAACAATCTGAGAATTAAAACATCTAAACAAACCAAGACTTCTAATGTTGTGTGAATCCTACATCCTAAAACTGGCTAGGGCATCAGAAAGAAAAGACATCTACTCTAAGAAAAATGAGGCAGGTCACTCGAGACTCAATGCCTTCTACAGCCCCCACCTCCAAAAGTCAGGTTCTCCCTAAGTTAAAGGGAAAATTGAGGCAAAGGCCACTTTCTAGGTTCCACGTGTTCATGTGTATTCCCCCTTTTGCTCATCCTGACCTAAGTAATTGTTTTAAGAGCTGTTCAAAAAGAACTAATTGGTATTGGTTCGTGAATATCCTCTGGCAAAATAGCACTAGCATTACCGATGCTAACAATAATGACTGGCATTCTGTTTTTTTAAGTACTGACTATGTTATGCTTCCTCCTATATTCGTCAAACAATGCTAAAAGTTACTCGAGTTACTTATTATTATCCCTATTTTGCAAATGAATAGTTGGGACACAGAATTTTTTTAACTAGCCTAGTCACACTGTCTTAAATGACAGATCCATGTCCACTCTGGATACCCCTCCTTTCATGTCCAAATCCATCCATGTTGTCTTTTGAAACTTAGTTAATAATTTCTTTCAAAATAAGTGAATAAACTATTTTTTTTAAACAAGCAAATGAATGGGATGACTTAGTTAAGCTCTGAGGATTTAAGGAAGTCCCAGTGAAATATCTGGACACACAGCAAAATGTCTGGACACACGCCTGTATTTTCCCATCAGTCACCCTCTCTGTATCTGCACCTGACAGTTCACTCTTGTGAGCATGAGAATCAGCTTCCTGACCTGTATGAAGCTGCAGCTGGGCAAGAATGAATGGGCACCTGGGAGAAGGGAGGGTTCCCACTAGTTTCTTACATGAGGGCCCCTGACTCATCTGAATCAGCCCCACCTTATTCCTTATTACCCTCTCCTTTATTGTCACTCTGAAAATCACGACTCTGCCACATCCAGGGCAGTCAGAATGATATGGTTCTATTTTATTTTGTTTATGCATGTTGCGATATTCTAGGAAAGAAGAATTCCAAGTTTTCCCAGATGTTTGATTTTCTAAGCATTGTTGCTATGAAAATAGCAGAGACCCTTGTCTTCTCATCAGGGATACATTTTTGTATCCCTACATTTTCCTGACCTACCCACCCTCTGCTAAGGAAGCAATCCAGGATCCAGAAGGAACAAAAGCAGTGATTTTCTTGGTCAAGTATATTTTCTTTAAAATAATATTGGGAACTAAAGTCTTCTATGCAGTTCTAATTAAGAGAACCAGACAGACAGATCATATGAGACTCTATATTAACTCAATTAAAAAGAAATTTCTGACAATTAAAACTACACACAAATGAAGTTTATTGTTTATCCCCAATAGACAGTGTCCTCTCAGAGGCTGCATGACTACTTGACAGGAATAGTGTTTTCCAGAAGGGCTCTGTATTGGATGTGAGGTTAGCAGAATGCCTACATCAGGATCACATGGGGTACGTGTTTAAAATACAGAAAACCTAGCTTCAAACCAGTCCCTTTGGGAGTACCTGCCATTTAGTAAACTCCCTGGGTGACTTAAATACACTAAAGATTGAGAAATGTTGGTCTAGAATTTCCAGTAGTACAAGTTTAAGTCCTAGTTAATTTATATGTAAATAAACTAGCATCTAAATTCTATTAAAGACAGCCCTGAATCTTTAATTGTATAATAGAGAGGACTGGTTAACCCCTAAATCAATAGTCCTTAAACTTCAGTTCAAATAATGTATTTCTGGGGATCTTATTAAAATAGATATTTCAGGGCTCTGACCTATAAGATATGGGCTGGGTCCCCAAGTGATTCTAATATGGATATCACAGGAGACAAACCCTAGAAACATTGCCCTAATGATCCCTTAGATAATGAGGAATTGGTTCTGTGAGAA